>NC_083339.1:12722148-13022148 GCF_019175385.1 Lycium barbarum | reverse complement strand
TCTTAGGTACATTGGCTGGAAATTTTGCATTAGCTAAACTTCTGATTTTCTTGACAAAACTTGTAGCAAAAATGCTGTCGTTGAATATAGGGAGTTTTGGTTTTAACAAAGGCAGTTTATTGCTATTCTTGGTGTTAGTAGAGGGTTGATGATATTCTAAGATTCCAATGGTGGTGGAATTGTCAAATGAAGCAGGGCCAGTGGCATAAGGCCGAGCCGCCATAAGGAAGATGGCATTAGGGTGAAAATGTTTGGTTTTCAAGAGGATATTTGTGGTTTGTCCTGGTGTTATAAGAATTGTGTTGCTCTTGAATGGTTTCACGTAAACCGCATCAACTTCTACAACAGTAAGGTTGTGATTTGCTATGCTGAAGAAAAGTTCATTTAGTGCAGCATTGACTATCCTCAGTAGATATGTCTTCCCTGGTTTCACCTTCAGTTTGAATGTGTCTGCAACACATATGAAAGTAAGTTACTATGTTTTCATGAAAATATGTGACCAAGTCTAAATTATGCAAAGGATAAGAGGATGATAATAGCATATGCTCCTTTCTTATTAATTTTTGCAAGAGTTTATGTTCAATGCGGTTACGGTGTAAAAGACACTTATACAATCAGATCATTTATAAGATAATTATAGGTAAGTCTCTATGATATAAATTACGGAAAAGGTCCAAAAATACCTCTAACGTATGGGAAATGGCTCACAAATACCCCCATTCATCTGTTGGTCCAAAAATACCCCTCCATCCACCTATTTGGTCCAAAAATACCCCCAACCTATTTTTTTGACTTAAGAATACCCCTCAAACTAACACCCTAATTTTGATGGTATTTTTTCAATTTTAAAATGCCACATGGCTTGTTTTGATTGGACACATATATTATTATTATTTTTTTTTTTTGTATTTCGTGAATTAATCAACGAAATATGTTTTTTTGTTTTTTTTGTTTTTTTTTTTGCATTTCGTGAATAAAAAAACGAAATAGGAAATTATATTTTTTTTTTTTTTGCATTTCGTGTATTAAAAAACGAAATAGGATAAAAAAATATTTAAATTTCGTTCATATAAAAACGAAATTGGAAAATATATATATATATATTTTGCATTTCGTTGGTATATCTACGAAATAGTAATTTGTTTTTTTGTATTTCGTTTATATAAAAAAATAGGAAAATAATTTTATTTTCATTTCGTTTATATAAAAACGAAATTGGAATATATATATATATATATATTCCAATTTCGTTTTTATATGAACGAAATTAAAAAAAAATTATCCTATTTCGTTTTTTAATACACGAAATGCAAAAAAAAAAAAAAAACAAAAAAAACAAAAAAACATATTTCGTTGATTAATTCACGAAATGCAAAAAAAAAAAAATATATGTGTCCAATCAAAACAAGACACGTGGCATTTTAAAATTGAAAAAATACCATCAAAATTAGGGTGTTAGTTTGAGGGGTATTCTTGAGCCAAAAAAATAGGTTGGGGGTATTTTTGGACCAAATAGGTGGATGGAGGGGTATTTTTGGACTAATAGATGGATGGAGGGTATTTGTGAGTCATTTCCCATACGTTAGGGGTATTTTTGGACCTTTTCCGTATAAATTAATCGGCAATATAATAAAAATGATAAGCAACCTACCATAATAAGTTAAATAGCATTGTCAGTACATAAAACTTAAATCACTTTTGAAATATTTACCTTTAGCAGAGCAATTGTAGAGAAGTCCAGGAAGACCATTGATGGTATAACCATCAGAAATATTTGGAGCTCCTCCTGTTTGAAGGGCTTGGTTAATTAGTTTCTCTGTATCTGCCTGCCACCATTCACCTAAAATCCAAATACATCAAATATAGTGGTTGATTAAAAGTTAATGTTTGACAATAAACTAATGAAATGAGTAACATAACTACTTAAATATTAATTAAGTTGATCAATACCAAAGAGAATGGGGACTTCCTTGAAGGGTTGTGGAAAAGGGGAGCCTTTGACCAAAATAAGCTATTTTTTAAATCAATTTACCAAAGTAATACGTTTTTTATTTTTTTTACGGAACTAGCATAAACGTATTCCTGAGTAACGTATTAGGCATTATTTTATTCAAAAATTCTAACGGAAAAAATTAGGTCGGGTTAACGGTGTTAAAAGCTAATTCGTGACTGTTAGTAACGTATTATTCCTAATACGTTACTGTCAGTAACGACTTTAGAGAATCCAAATACGAACAATCCTTTTATGTAATCTGACATTGACTGATGTTAAAGCCGTAACTAGGAGTTACGATTTTAGCATAAAACGTAACTGACATTTACGTTTCTACTCAAACTAGGCATGCGCAAATCTTGCCGAGAATCCTGCAAATTGGGAATCTTTCTAATTGATTTGACTATAAAACGTGATTAATAGTTACGTTTTAATTGTAAAACGTGACACACAATAACGACACACTGCTAAAGTCCCTCTTCCTCATACTTTTTGAACAAACCACATATCATTATAAAATATAGTGTATGAAACGAATGTTCAAACACATTCGAACAATTTTCATCAAAGCTTCTACTTGTGTGGCCTATTGTCGGAACAGCATTAAAAAATTCAACAGGTATAAGTTAATTAAGTCAAATATTTCGTAATATGTTAAAATAATACTATAGTTTTAATTTATTTTTCTGTTATATTAATAATAATAAGTGTCTTATTTTCGTGTGTAGGAGTAAAGATGGCCAATTTTGAACATAATGTGATGGTTGCTTTGTATTGGGGTGGCGAAATAATTACTGAAATGAACGGATTCAGGTACACTGAAGGTGCCAAAATGATTGTCAGCATGTTTATTTCAACGAACTATGCTGAATTGGTTGAACTATTGCATGAGAAGATGGGGACAAATAGTGAAAATATTCAAATTGATATTTCTGGAAAATATCCATGCTCATTTCAAGGTAACAATACAAGGTTCATTGAGTTTAAAATTGAGAATGACCAGTCCTTGCTACAATTTTTCTCCATACGGCAAAAATTTGCGGATAAGATCGATATAAATATTTTGGAGATTTATGTAAAGACCAAACCAGCAAATCAAAATAATATATTTCAAATGAGTGGTCAGCATGGTTATCACATGAATTTGTTGGCTCAAAATTATGGATTTGCTATGCCCAGTCAGCCTCATCTCGGAATTGAACAAGTTTTTTTTTATAAATACAGTTAATACTTTTATTAATATTTTTAGGTATACCTGTAGTAGTGGTAGGAATCCCGCTATCTCATGTTGCTTAGCCTGTGAGGCCTTACAAAGATAGTGATACTTAAATACACTAAGTTTTTTCAAACAAAACTTACTTCGGGCACCTTTTCAACCCCTAAAATGACGATTCGAACGTCTACGTATCCTTGATGTATTGGGCCTACATTATTGTACGCAGAAAAAAATATCAAGTTCTATATAAAATATTGACGTTTCGGAGTCTTGATCCACGACTAATCGTTGGTCAAAGTATGGAAAAAACACTAAGTTTTTTCAAACAAAACTTACTTCGGGCACCTTTTCAACCCCTAAAATGACGATCCGAACGTCTACGTATCCTTGATGTATTGGGCCTACATTATTGTACGCAGAAAAAATATCAGGTTCTACATAAAATATTGACGTTTCGGAGTCTTGACCCACGGCTAATCGTTGGTCAAAGTATGAAAAAAACACTAAGTTTTTTCAAACAAAACTTACTTCGGGCACCTTTTCAGCCCCTAAAATGACGATCTGAACGTCTACGTATCCTTGATGTATTGGGCCTACATTATTGTACGCAGAAAAAAATATCAGGTTCTATATAAAATATTGACGTTTCGGAGTCATGACACACGACTAATCGTTGGTCAAAGTATGGAAAAAAACACTAAGTGTTGCAAAAAATAAAGTTTGGCCAATTTTTTTTGCTTTTTGGTACTGTTTCTATAACGCAGTATTTTACTGCGCTAAAGGTAGTTTTGTAACTTTTTTTTTTGTTGGAAGAGCGAAACTAAGAAGCCTGGACACGGGTTTCGCCAAACTCAATAATTTTTGCTCAAATAATATATTTGTGTTAAGAAATTTATTAAATATGTATAAATAATAAGTTTAGAACATAAGTATTAAATCTGAAATCGTCGTTCTAAAATCTAAAAACGTAAAGTTGAACTCTTGGCTCTGACTCTGCCATCTAATCACGTGGGTAACAATATCCAAATTTTTTTTCTTTCTATGTGAATAAAATAATCACATAACTTGCACACTAAATTGTGTAAGAAAATGTTGTCAGCATGGAAATGACATTGACATAACAGATAACAACTATTAAAGGTAAGTGTACAATTTTATTGTGTGTCACGTTTTACAAATAAAACGTAACTGCAGATAACGTTTTATAGTCAAATCAGTCAGAAGAATTGTAAGTGCACAATCTTATTGTGTGTCACGTTTTACAAATAAAACGTAACTACAGATAACGTTTTATAGTCAAATCAGTCAGAAGGATTCCCAATTTACAGGCACTACAAGAAATTAGGCTTACGACGACATTTTATAAATGTCATATTAAGTGCCATAAATGTCGCAAAATCACTTAGCGACATTTATTTTACATTTAGTACAAATGTCGTAAATTTGAGGGTCGGGAATTTTCCGACATTTATATTAATGTCGGTACATAATTTACGACATTTATTTACAACTTTTTAAAAACGTCACAACAAAATTTCCAACATTTAGATTAATGTCGGCAAAATAATTAGCGACATTTATTTGCAACTTTTATTAAATGTCACCGATTTTGAAATTAATTTAATTGCGACATATAACGAAATGTCATCAAATCATACCATCCTTACTACGCATACATAGAAATGTCGGAAAATCATCTCTAGTCAATAGCATCATTTTTCTTTTTTATATACTGAAAAAATCTAATTTAATGCCACGATGAATCATATAATTCCAGTACACAAGTTATACACTACAATAGAACTTTGAATTAAACAAAAGAGTCACTTCGACAAACTTTTGAAAAATCTCGTGAACACCATTAAATATATGGTTCCCGAAGAATACAAAATTTTCTCCTAAGCTGAGAATGCTATAAATAAAATCTAATATTGACTAGTGACCACAAAAACACCAATTCATTGATTGTCACTTGTTGAGCCTTCATACAAAGCAGCATCTTGAATCTCTATGACAACATGCATCCTCTTCAAAAGACTTCTCTTCTTGACTCTAATTTTTGCATATCGACTTCTGATGAAGATGAGAAAGAGATCTCTGACAGCAAACCAAAGATAAGGGCAAATATTAGAAGTTAGAAAAATATGGTTTAAACAAAATAGCAGGCAACTTTTATAGAAGACAAAAGATCGTGAAATAAGAGTATTGCTACATTCACGGTACAGTTAAAAAAGTAAAATACAGATCTCAAAATTCAGTGTCAATCCTAAAGCCCACACCACAGAGGATTACCTTCACATCCACAAAAATATGATCCAATGCAACAATCATATTATACAATTAATCTCTTTCGGGACTCCACTTCGTAAAACCTACAAAAGAAAAAATAAATCAAGAAAAGTAAATGACAAATAAAATTCAAGCAGAGAGAGAGAGAGAGAGAGAGAAGAGAAATGGAGAAATTAGGCCGCCGGTGCAGCCTATGACGTAAACGGAATTGGGGGAAGGGAAAAGGTTAGGGTTCCAGCTTTTATTCGTGGGAGTAGTATTTGATTAAGTTTAAAATTATTGGGGGGGGGGGGGGGGGGGGGGGAGATTTAGTCTTTGGGGATTTTTTAATTTTTGGGGGGGAAAGTCTGGGTCCAAATGAAAAAGAGTATTAAAGTACATAGAACCAAAATAAAAAAAAATACTGCTCCTATTTCTATAACTACTATAATTTCATAAGCTTTTTTTTATTAGTAGTAGCAAATAGTATTCCTTGCAAAATCAATTACTTTAATAAGAGCTTAAATAAAGTTCAAATGCATATAAATAAAATAAATATGACACGAATTGTCCCGTAGTAAAATCGATTGTCGTCGATGCCTTTTTCTCGGTTCTTTCCTCCATTACAAGAGTTCGAACAAGAAAACAATAAGAGTGCCCTATGAAGAATGTTGTAAAAATTCATAATAGAATCTGGTCATAACAATAATGAAAAGATCAATAATGGATAAAAAAGCCAAGTCATATTCTGAAAATAATTAATATTCTTTAAATATTATCCGCAATGACACCTATTCTAATACTACTAGTTAAATACTTTTTAAAAAGTCATATGTGCGATAGTTTTCTTTAATTGGTAGAAATATTCAATAGCTCTATTGTTATAATTGCATAATTTAATTTTAACTAATTTACACAATTAATTTAGTCACGTGTGGGACTACACTGGATGCGTTGTTGTTGTTGTAATTTAGCCATATTTTTAGTTCCAAACTCATTCGTTATATATATATATATAATTACTACTTTATGCATCCACTAATTCTTTCCCTAGAATTAAATATAAAGAGTGATGACATAATTTAAAAAGATTTAGATTTCCAACATTAGGTGTAAAAGTCAGTAATTAGCGACTAATAATATGACATTTGAAATAAATGTCATAATATTTTCGACATTTGTATCAAATGTCGTTATTTTAACGACATTTTACGCCAAAAATCGTTGTTTAGCTATATTTTATGCCAAATGTCATTATTTTAGTGACATTTTTCGTCAAATGTCACTATATTTACGACATTTTACATCACATGTCATTATTTTTATGACAGTTTTTCATAAATGTCGAGACATTCCTTTTTCCCCGACATTTATTTCAAATGTCACTAAATAAATGTCGTCGTATCTTTATTTTCTTGTAGTGAGGATTCTCTGCAAGAGATTGCGCGTGCCTAGTTTCAGAAGAAACGTTACTGTCAGTTACGTTTTATGCTGAAGTCGTAATTGCGGGTTACGACTTTAGGATCAATCAATGTCAGATTTCATAGAAAGATTGTTTGTACCTAGAATTTCTAAATTCGTTACTGTCAGTAACGTATTAGCCATAATACGTTATTGGCAGTAACGAATTATATTTTAACGCTGTTAACCGGTGACTTTTTTGTCCGTTGGAATTTTTGAATAAAATAATACCTAATTCGTTACTCAGGAATACGTTTATGCTAGTTCGGTTAACTTTCAAAAAAACGTATTATTTTGGAGAATTGGCTCAAATAATAGCTTACTTTGGTAAAAAATTTGGAAAAGGGTAAGCAACACCTTTCTTTGGAAGAATAACAATGGGTCCATAGAGTGTTACTCTCAGCCATGAGATGTGAGCATGCCAAAATAAAGTTCCTCTTTGACCAGTGATAGTGAAATTAAACACATAACTCTGCCCTGTCTGAATTGGACATTGTGCAATATAAGCTGGCCCATCAGCCCATCCACTTCTTAGTTGTCTCACTCCATGCCTAGAGTCATGTTGTAGAAATCTTTTACATTAGAGATTTGATAACTTAAATGATAACTATAGGCAACCATCGATATATCTATTAAAGTGAGATTAGTAATCTAGAAAATAAGTCAGGTTACCTATTACGATAAGTTAATAGACACTGATAGTAGAACTTCTTCACACCATCAGTATATATAAGTTAATCCTTTGAAAACTTCTCTTGGTAACTCATTTTTTTCAAACGTAATAGCATGGAACACGATTAGCTTTCAATTGTAAAAGTTGTGACGTACCAATGAATGGTGACGTTGTACTGAACATGGTTAACAACCTTGATGAAAAGTCTGTCTCCTTCTCTTGCAATGATTCTAGGCCCTGGAAACTGGCCATTCACTGTCACAATGCTCTTTGTTTGACACAATCTCATCACATTTTGCATTTGAATCTGCAATCACATGAAACAATTAGAAAAAATAAATTAAAATGAACAAAAGCATAGTCATAAAAAATTGCTAAATGTATTAACGAAAGGAGTAACATGTACATTAAACTTGTACTGCCTGGTAATCCCTGCATGCTTTGCAAGTGCTAGTGTTTCATCAGCTAAAACCAAGAAAAACACAGCCGGCAAAAAGAGATTAGAAGTCTTTAGGAAAGAATACTCCTTATGTCAAATTGTTTTGTTTTTTCTTTGTTGAGAGATATTACTGGAAGAGTTGAAATGTGAGTTACTTTGGATGTTATTGAAATGGATTGAAAATGGAAGATTTATATATAATGTGAGTGTTTGGTCAATTAGGTGATTATGGACTCCATATTGACCTCTTTAGGGTGTTGACCCAACCATACTTTTGAGTGATGTTTAAGTGATCAATGTTTATCTCGGATTTGGATAATCAATTAAAATTGTAGGTGAGGTATAGGATATGGAGTTATATCTTGAACTTATTTGATAGAGAAAAGAAATATGTGAATATGCTATAAGGGAGAAATTGATAATCAATGGTTTGCTAAAGATTCGTGTATCTACTAATACGCAAGCGTTACTTGGTTTGAGAAACGTAAGAAATGAACACAACAAATGCGGACCGAATCTGATGTATGGGAGAAGGATTTTGTATATATTTTGCTATTACCAAAATTCTCTATATGAAGCAGCCAACCCTCTAAGAGGAGGACAATGCCTCTTATTTATAGTAGCGCCCCATGGGCTTCACACAACATGAATAATAAAATAATAATGAAAAAAGCTCTGAGTTGGGTTAGGTTGGATTAGGTAGACCGTACGGTCTGACACCCGTACGATTGGCAGTTGAACATAGCAGGACACCATCGACGCGTGGTAACCGCGCAACGGATCTCCCGGACTACCGGCCACGATCAAACGGGCATACGGCCTCGAACAACTGGTCATGAAAGAAACGGACCAAATGATGCCCTTCCTTTGCTCCGGTCCAAGCGTTTCCCCGGTTCAGAACGAGAGCCTTCATGCACGTTCTTGTTCCTTTCTTCCCTCGGCCTTCGGTCTCACCGGTTTTTACCGTTTTCAGATAGTCCCCACACTTCCTGGATCGTAGCTTTGTCGTAGTGACGGGGAGTGGATGAATCACTAAACCAGTGACTCCCTTTGTCCGTTGTTATCTTTTCATTTTTGGCGGGAACGGTTGCGCCACGTTTTTATGCCATCGGCCACGTATCTTATCCCGGATGGTCCGCTCTGACAACCGCCGCACGCACGTCGTTTCAAGTCATTCTTCATTAATTATGGGGCACGTGGCGCTCCCCGGTTGGCTGGGGAATGGTAACCGTCACAGCCCTTACCTATATAAGGCCTTTTCATCTCTTCATTCTAACATTTTTACGATCCATCCCTTCTTCATTTTCACTCTTTACTGCACTTCTTCATCTTCACCATATATAGTTATCCTCCATAGCAAGTTTGCTGTCAATCCATCGCTGATACTACGTAAAAAGAAACAACCTTGTTGCCATCTTTGCTAACTGCTTTTGCTCGAGTGTCGCTGCTTCTTCTTATGTCATTCCTTGAATCGTCTGTTCCCTTACTCTTTTTTAACTCCCTTTCTGAATCCACTCAACTTCTTCTTTCCATATTTTCAAAATGTCTGAGACCACTTCCCATGATATTCCCTCGGTTTCATCCCAAGGAACCGAGTCTGCATCTCCGGCTAAAGCAAAGAGCACCTTCGAGCCTACAGCCTTGGACATTATACCGGCCAAACCCAACTTCAACAAAGATCTTGAGGTCGAAAAACCTTCTTCGGTATCAGATAGGGGGTATGATGTGAGGCGATACCCCTCATCCATTACTGAGGAGAAGCTCGACATAGTCCGGGCTGATTGCGGATGGGACACCCGTCCGGTTCGGGTTTTTGCACCCGGACCAAATGAATCAGTCACCGACCACCGGGAAGGTTTTTTGTACGTGTACACTTACCCTTTCACTCTCAAGCTCGTCAATCCGGTCATCCTGGACATGTGCCGGACCTACGACGTGACCTTGGCACAGATTGGTCCGATCGTTTGGAGGGTCGTAGCATACCTCCGGTTGTTGGCCAACAATGCCAGAAAGGAGCTCACGCTGGCCCACCTGATACGTTTATACTCCCCGAGGCTGTTCCGGGGTGGCGTAATAAAACTCGCCAAGCGTAGCCGGAATCCGTTTTTCTCGAAAATGGACAAAGACAGAGACAGGGGCTAGCTGGAGTGATATGTCCGGGTGAGGACCGAGGACATCATTCCAGCCAATTACATGCCCTTCCCGGAGAAGTGGAACAACAAGTGTAAGTCTGAATCCTTAAGTAATTGCTTTTGCATGTCTCGTCAAACTTTGATCCCACTTTCTCACTGTTTCTCTTGTTTATCTCAGCCAACGGATATATTCCTCCGGTCGTCCGGAACCTGAGCGAATGGGTCACTGCCCTCCTCAGCCAACATGTCCACGACGACCGGACGTGGGGCCACCTGTCACGCGGCCGATGGGTTGCCCAGAACCACGGTAATACTTTGTTTTTACCCGTGTTCACTGCATCTTCCACTACGTGTATTTACTGTGTCTTTGATTTTCAGGTTTGCCCAAGGGCTCGGTAGACCCCAGACCGGATACGGCAGCCGAACCCACAACTTCGGCACCCGAGTTTGATTCAGCAGGTGCATCTCGCATCCTTGCTGCTGCCAAAAGAAAAAGGCCCTCGGACAAAGGGCAAAAAACGAAGAAAAGGGCAAGGAGCGTCGTTAGGACTCTCAGAGACGAAAAAGAGCCCGAGCTTCTCGTCCGAAGTATCGGTGCGGCCCCTGCCGTAGCTTCTGTTCCGGAGGAGGATGTCACCGCTTCTCCACTTCCTTTGGCCGGTGAAGGGCCTTTAGTCCCGGCGCTACCCACAGGTGTGGAAGAAGTTCTTCACCTGGCTCCTCTAAGGTCGATTGATTTCGTCGACATTTCAAGTGAGGCTTCCTCCGAAGAGATCCCCCTGAAACGGGCAAGCAGATCTGGGGGGGCGGCTGCTGCCGAAGCTGCTCAAAGAACAGAGCCGGCCCCCGAGAGCGAGGCTCCACCGGTCATTGGCCCGTTTCCCGATTGTGAGACCGCTGCAACTACGGAATCCCCTTTTATTGTTGAAGCTGCTGAGGTTGCTCCAAGTTCTTCAACCCCGGCTCCGAGGCCTGACGTTTGAGGATATGTTCTCGGACACTTCTCCTGCTACCGGCGAAGCTGCAGGATTCGGGCATCTCCCGATCCCTCGAGCCACAAGGTCGGCCAGCCGGACCTCTGAATCTGGGGCCAGGGACAGCTTGGAGTGTATCTTTCCGGCCCCAAGCGTGGAGCCGAGGAGAACAAAATCGGTCATGGTCATTGTCCCCGAGGACTACAGCTTTCTTTCTCGCCCGGTGGGTGTGGCGAGCTATTTGAGGCCTCTTGTCTCGGATTCGGACAAGCGGAAGATGACCGGGGTCTCTTGGCAGTGCCTCATTAACGAGGGTATGCATGCGGGCAACCGAGTAACATTTTTAGCCGTCCTCGCATAATTTTACTGAGAATTTTTAGCCTTGTTTTGTTCAAGTTTTTAACTTGCTTCACTTGCAGAGTGTGGTGCTCATCAACGAAGCCTTCATCCGTGCCCAGCAAGAGATGGACGATCTTAAGGGCCAACTGGATTCCCAGGGCCGGGAAACGGAGAAATATCTGCACCTTCTTCGGGAGAAGGAGGAGGAGTTGAACCGAGCAGTCGCTCTTTCCAATCTTCGACCCGAGCTTGAAGCAGCGAAGGCCGAAAACCATCAGTTAAAGAGTGAGCTGGCCGCGATGGGCGAATACAATCGGAGTCTCGAAGCTGACATGATCGGCCTTAGCCGAGACAACACTCAAATTTCCTCGAGGCTTGGCGAGCTCGAAACCACCTTCTCCCAACTCCGGGGGGAGCTGGATTTGGTGAAGTCGGATGCTGCGAGCTTGGCCGAGAGGAATCAGCTGCTCGAATCTGAGAGTGCCCGATATCAAGAGCGTGCGAGGGTGCTCGAGGAGAAGGCGGAGAGGAGGGCCCAGATGTGTGATGATCTGAAAAACGAGCTTAAGGAGATGGCCGATGCAAATGACACTCTCCAGGCCGAGCTTCAATCGGCCATCCAAATGCAGAATGTTCTTGGGGAGGCTCGGGATGCTCTAGCGGCGAAGTTAGCCCAGGTCGAGGCTGATTTGGACGAAGCTTTGAAGAGCGTCGAGGCCGCTGAGGCTCATGCTACCATTGCCGCTGAATACGAAAAATAGAAGTCTTAGAGGATCACCCTTGAGCAAGCCGAGCATGGTTTTACGAATCTGCCGGCCCTTATTCTCGAGGCTAAAAGAATCGAGGAAGAGGCAAAGGGTGCCCTCGGGACCTACTCTGATGACTCCGAGCGGACAATGTCCGAGCACTCCGGCTCCAGCCATTCCGGATAGATCAGGGCCTGTACTTAGCCTTTTGTTATTTTTTGCCTTTGTGGGAGTTTTCAATGTAAAAATCCTTCGTTATAAATGGAACATGTATTTTCCTTAACTCTTCACTTTGCTTGAATGTTTTGTTATGGTTTCCGCCCGAATTGTCGGTTTCGTTTTTAAGGAGTCATTATTTCTGACTGTGCCTATATATCGTCGTTTTGCCTCATCCGGTACATTTTGTCCGAGAGTTTTATTGAGATTTTTGCTCGTGGGACTTATCTTATGCTTTTTGAATAAGGACGTCTCCGAATCACAACGGGCATTTTTAGGGCCGGAATTTTTCAGCTATTTTTACCTTTTAGGGCCGATATTTTTCGGACACCTGAATCTCAGCCTTAGCTGGATTTTGATGTAGAAGTCCCTGTCTGTGGGGTTACCAATTTTGGCTCGGTTCACTATGACCTTGTTGCCTTTGTCGAATTTCGACCGTAGTGCCCGGTATAGGGTGTACGAATGAAGTAGTGTCGAAATACGGCGGTTATCACCCGGGTAAAGTCTTTTAACAGAAAGACACCCAAAGTATTGCTATCCAAACTTTCGATAATTTTGCATTGCCAAGTGTTTGTATACATAGGAATTTTGTTTCCTTCTGCTTTTGCCATAGCAAGTACTAAATGGATACGATTCATTTTGATCATTTGGTCCTTACACCGAAACCTATAGCAGAAGGTCCGGCCTTGTTTTTGCCGTAGCAGACACTCGGTGGACACGATTCATTCTGATCGTTTGGTCCTTACATCGGAACCTATGGCATGAGGTCCGACCTTGTTTTTATTTTGCCGTAGCAAGTATTGAGTTTCTCCGTCTTCCTTGACCGGGGTAAACTTCGATGTGGGCATAATATTCCCCTAGCACTTATCCGAGTTGCGGAGGTCGGGTGAGTGATATTAAGTCCCCACTCGGAGGGTGTGACCTCGAGTTTCCGGGCACTAGTCCCTTATCTTTGTCGAGTAACACGTTGTACTTGTTGCCTCATTAAAAACCTTGTCGGAAAACCCATTTTGGGACAAAACCGTACTAAGGAAAAGAGTGCAACACGTGTTTTCAGGCCTACATTCTAACTTTATCCAGTTTTTGATTTCCTGCAAAAGAGAAAGGTTAATAGGAGAACATGGGGAGTCCATACCTTAGCAGTAGTATCTGTTCAGATGAGCCACATTCCAGTTATTGCGCAACTGTTGCCCGTCGATGGATTCCAACTGGTACGATCCTTTTCCCGTTATCCCGGTTATCTTATACGGTCCTTCCCAATTCGGACCCAGTTTTCCTTCGTTGGGATTCTTGGTGTGCAAGGTAACTTTTCGAAGTACCAAGTCCCCGACTTGGAAATGTCGAAAATTGGCTCTTCGATTGTAGTACCTTTCCATTCTCTGTTTCTAGGCTGCAATACGGACTAACTCGTTTTCGCGAAGTTCATCCGTGAGGTCGCGTTTTACGGCCATGGCCACCTCGTTTGATTCCTCGGTGGTATATCTGAACCGGAGAGTCAGTTCGCCAACTTCCACGGGAATAAGGGCTTCGGCCCCGTAGACCAACGAGAAAGGGGTTTCCCCCGTGCTCGATTTTGATTTGGTTCTGTATGCCCACAGCACCTCCGGTAATATTTCCCTTCAGTGATGCTTTGACTCTTCAAGTCTTTTACTCAGATTTTGGATTATGGTCTTGTTCGTGGATTCCGCCTGTCCGTTCGCACACGGGTGATACGGAGTTGACACAATTTTCTTGATCTTCAACCCCTCGAGGAAATCGTTGACTTTTCCACCCACAAACTGGGGGCCGTTATCACAAGTTATTTCAGCAGGGATGCTGAAGCGACAGATGATGTGGTCCCATATGAAGTCGATGACTTCCTTCTCTTTGATTTTTTCAAAGGTCTGCGCTTCAACCCACTTAAAGAAATAATCAGTCATAAACAGAATAAAATGGGCTTTACCTGTGCCCATGGTAATAGACGGACAATGTCCATTCCCCATTTCATGAAAGGCCAATGTGAAACCACCGAATGCAGCAACTCTCCAGGCTGATATATCATCGGATCATGTTTCTGAAACCCGTCACATTTTCGGACGAAATTTTTCGAGTCTTCGTCCATCTGGTTCCAGTAATAACCAGCCCTGATAATCTTTCGGACCAGGGCTTCAGCACCGGAGTGGTTGCCACAAGTTCCTTCGTGCACTTCTCTTATCACATACTCAGTTTCACCGGGGCCCAAACACTTAGCCAGGGGGCTGAGGAAAGATTGTCGATACAATTGGCCGTCTACCAAGCAGAAACGCGCAGCTTTGGTCCTTAGTGACCGTGATTCTTTCGGGTTATTCGGGAGCTTTCCATCACGCAAGTAGTCGATGTATTTGTTGCGCCAATCCCAAGTTAAACCCATCGTGTTTATTTCGGCATGTCCGTTCTCTATCGCCGTGTTCAACAAGTGCCCCGTGGTCCCGGGGTTGATTTCTTCCTCCTCGACCGAGGATCCCAAATTTGCCAATGCATCGGCTTCGCTGTTCTGCTCCCTCGGTATATGCTGCATGGTCCATTCTTTAAACCGACGTAATATCAAGTGGATTTTTTCAAGATACCTCTGCATCCGTTCGTCCTTGACCTCGAAGACGCCGTTCACCTGGTTCACGACCAAGAGCGAATCGCACTTCGCCTCGATTATTTCGGCCCCCATACTTCGAGCCAGCTCCAAACCTGCAATCATAGCCTCATACTCGGCTTCATTGTTAGTCAATTTAACGGTTCTAATAGACTGTCGAACGGCATCCCCGGACGGGGTCCGAAGGACGATTCCCAGCCCGGAACCTTTGAGGTTTGAGGCTCCATCCGTATGTAACGACCAAATACCCGAGTCTTTCCCCGAGGTCAGCAGAAGCTCTTTCTCAACATCGGGGACCATAGCCGGGGCAAAATCTGCCACAAAATCGGCCAAGATCTGGGACTTGATGGCCGTTCGAGGATTGTACTCGATATCATATCCGCTAATTTCTACGGCCCATTTAGTTAGTCTACCTGATAATTCCGGTTTATGCATGATGTTATTTAGGGGGTAAGTAGTTACTACACATATTGGGTGGCATTGAAAGTAGGGCTTGAGTTTTCTAGAAGCACTCACTAATGCCAATGCCAACTTTTCCAAATAGGGTTACCGGGTCTCCGCATCCCCCAAAGTTCTACTTACATAATAGATAGGGAATTGCGTACCTGATTCTTCTCGGACCAAAATGCCACTTACCGCTACCTCGGAGACAGCAAGGTAGAGAAAAAGCGGCTCGTCCACTTTCGGTGTGTGCAACAGCGGGGGGCTAGACAAGTACTTCTTCAATTCTTGCAAAGCTCTTTGGCACTCCGGTGTCCAAACGAAGTCGTTCTTCCTCCTTAGCAAGGAGAAGAAATGATGACTCTTGTCCGAGGACCTCGATATGAAGCGACTCAGCGCCGCTATCCTTCCGGTGAGCCTCTGTACTCCTTTTATGTTATTCACCACCTCGATATCCTCGATGGCTTTGATCTTGTCCGGGTTGATTTCAATCCCCCGGTTTGACACCATGAAACCCAAAACTTTACCGGATCTTACACCGAAGGCACATTTTTCTGGGTTGAGCTTCATGTTATACTTGTGGAGCGCATCGAAGGTTTCCTGCAAATGCTTTAAATGGTCCTCTGTTTCTAGGGACATAACAACTATGTCGTCAATATAAAATTTTATTGTTTTTCCTATTTTTTCTTCGAACATCCCATTAACTAGGCGTTGGTAAGTTGCACCGGCATTTTTTAGTCCGAAAGACATGACATTATAACAGTAAGTCCCATATCGGGTAATGAAGGATGTTTTCTCTTGATCCTCCGGGTGCATCCGAACTTGGTTATACCCGGAGTAGGCATCGAGGAAACTTAACATCTCATGCCCGGTCGTCGCATCGATCATTCTATCGATGTGAGGCAACGAAAATGAATCCTTCGGGCATGATTTATTTAAATCTTTGTAATCAACACACATTCAAAATTTATTACCTTTTTTGGGCACCACTACCACGTTAGCTAGCCAGTCCGGGTACTTGACTTCCCGGATAGAACCTATTTTTAAAAGTTTTGTTACCTCGTCCTTTACGAAGGCGTGTTTAGCTTCCGCCATGGGTCTTCTCTTCTGCTTCACCGGGGGAAACCTCCCGTCTAAACTGAGCTTGTGAGCAGCTACTTCCGGTGATATACCTGTCATATCTATATGGGACCATGCGAAGCAATCTGCGTTAGCTCGAAGAAATTCAATTAACTTGTTCCTGAGCTCCGGGGTCAACCCCGTGCCCAGGTATACCTTTCTGTCCGGTAAGTACTCGAACAAGATGATCTGCTCCAGCTCTTCCACTGTCGACCCGGTTACATCCGAGTTATCCGGCATAACGAATGATCTGGGCACGCCGAAATCGTCCTCTTCATGTTCCGGGTCCATACCCGAGTGCTTTGATTGCTATAAGGGGCCTTGTCCTCCGGTTGGATCCTCTTCCCTGTGATCCGATTTTTTAGGCTGAGGCGTCGCCTCCTCTACCGCGAACATCTCCCTTGCAGCGTGTTGTTCACCTCGGATTGTTTTTATTCCCTCCGGGGTGGGGAATTTCAGCAGCTGATGTAGTGTTGAGGGCACGACCCTCATGCTATGTATCCAGGGTCTGCCCAGTAATGCGTTATACTTCATGTCCCCTTCGATCACATAGAACACTGTTTGCTGAATGGTGCCATCGACGTTCACGGGCAATGAGATCTCCCCCTTTGTGGTTTTGCTCGCCATGTTGAACCCGCTGAGTACCCGGGCTACCGGTACGATCTGATCGAGCAGCCCTAGCTGTTCGACCACTCTCCACCGGATGATGTTGGCCGAGCTACCTGAGTCAATCAAAATACGTTTAACCATAGTTTTAAAGATAAGTACAGAAATTACCAATGCATCGTTGTGCGGTTGAATGATGCCCTCCGTGCCCTCGTTGCTGAAAGAGATATAACCCTCGGGTAGATAATCCCGGCTGCGCTTCTCGCGAACAACAGAGACCTTGGCCCGTTTCATCACCGGCCCTCGAGGAGCATCGGTGCCCCCAACTATCATGTTGATTGTATGCTGGGGCTCTTCTGGCTCGATCCTTCGATGAGCCTCCCTTTCCTTGTAGTGACTTTTGGCTCGTTCACTCAGCAGTTCTCGGAGATGACCATTCTTCAGTAACCGGGCTACCTCCTCTCTCAACTGGCGACAACCCTCAGTTCTGTGACCGTGGGTTCCATGGTATTCACACACCATGCTCGGGTCTCGTTGGCCCGGATCCGACCTTAGAGGTCTTGGCCACCTTACATCCGGGACACGACCAATGGCCGAAATGAGGCCCGAGGTACTGACGTTGAAGTTGTACTCCGATATCTTTGGTAAGTCCTTGTTGCCGGCAGAGCTTCCAGCATCGCTCCTGAAGGAGAGACCCCGACTGTTCGATGGGCGCTCGACCCGTTTATTACCCCGACCAGAGAAATGGCTTGGGCTATCCCTCGATTTCTCTGACCTAAAGCTTGGCTTCTCCGAATGGGAGTATGGCCGATACCTTTCTCTCGACGATTCGGCCTTCGCTTCGTAACCTTTCCTTGGTCTCTCAAAATTCTTGTTCTTATTAATTGGCCCCGAGGGAAGCTCGAATTGATCATCCTCCACCCAAATCTTTGACTCGTATCTGTTATGGACATCAGCCCATGTCACAGCCTCGTACTCCAGCAGGCTCTCCTTCAATTTGAACGAAGCCGTCGAGCTCCGAACATTGAGCCCCTTCGTGAAAGCTTGTGCGGCCCATTCTTCGGGAACCGGAGGGAGCTCCATTCGTTCCCTTTGGAATCGGTTGACAAATTCACAGAGCAACTCATCGTCGCTTTGGGCTATACGGAAGATGTCCGCCTTGCGGGCCTGGACCTTTTTGGCACCGGCGTGGGCTTTTACGAAGGCATCGGCGAGCATCTCGAAGAAAGTGATCGAATGCTCGGGCAGATGATCGTACCACGTCAATGCTCCCTTTGACAAAGTCTCCCCAAACGTTTTCAACAATACTGACTCTATTTCATATTCCTCCATATCATTGCCTTTTATAGCACAGGTGTATAAGGTCACGTGCTCGTGCGGGTCCGTTGTGCCGTCATATTTCTGGATATCCGGCATTTTGAACCTCTTTGGGATCCATTTCGGAGCTACACTCGGAAGAAAAGGCCTTTGGATGTACCTCTTCGAATCCGGCCCCTTCAGTAAAGGCGGAGCCCCCGGGATTTGGTCCACCAGAGAGTTGTATGTTTCGACCCTCTTTTCGGTTGATCTACCCGCTTTGCCAAAGTTTCGAGCAATTTTAGAACCTCGGTGGAAGAGCCAACTCCGGATCCATTACTCTCAATAACCCATGCCTCATCCCTTCTGGGTTCAGCAACACCGCTCGTCTTCTCCGGGGTCATTGTATCCCCTCGGGTTTGCAACTGGGAAATTGCGATCCCTTGTTCGGCAATCGCTGCTCTCTGTTCCTGTAACATTTCAAAGATTAAACGTAAGTCAATATTTTCATTAGGTGTATTCGGATCTTTCCAGCCCAGTGTCCGCGACAAAGTAACAGAATTGTGGGTATTTAGAGGATCAGTAGCCGGCAAGGTGGCATTCTCCTGGTCCACGATGTTTTGACGGTTGAGGCCCTCCCTCGAATTAACGGGGTTAGGGTCAGCCGGGTTTGGAAATCCTCGTGGCTCGCTGCCTTCATTTTCGGCCACGATCTCGTTGTTGTTGACATGACCAGATTGCCCACTGTCAGCCATTTAGTCCATTTTTTTTTCCAGAGACGAACGGAAGGTGGTTTTGATTTGATGGGTAAGATAGAGATCAAGATAAAAGACCACTATTATCCTAGCCCCATGGTGGGCGCCAAACTATTTACCCCAGATTTGGATAATCAATTAAAATTGTAGGTGAGGTATAGGATATGTGGTTATATCTTGAACTTATTTGATAGAGAAAAGAAATATGCGAATATGCTATAAGAGAGCTATTGATAATCAATGGTTTGCTAAAGATTCGTGTATCTACTAATACATAAGCGTTACTTGGTTTGAGAAACGTAAGAAACGAACACAACAAATGCGGACCGAATCTGATGTATGAGAGAAGGATTTTGCATATATTTTGCTATTACAAGAATTCTCTATATGAAGCAGCCAACCCTCTAAGAGGAGGACAATGCCTCTTATTTATAGTAGCGCCCCATGGGCTTCACACAACATGAATAATAAAATAATAATGAAAAAAGCTCTGAGTTGGGTTAGGTTGGATTAGGTAGACCGTACGGTCTGACACCCGTACGATTGGCAGTTGAACATAGCAGGACGCCATCGACGCGTGGCAACCGCGCAACGAATCTCCCGGACCACCGGCCACGATCAAACGGGCATACGGCCTCGAACAACTGGTCATGAAATAAACGGACCAAATGATGCCCTTCCTTTGCTCCGGTCTAAGCGTTTTCCCGGTTCAGAACGGGAGCCTTCATGCACGTTCTTGTTCCTTTCTTCCCTCGGCCTTCGGTCTCACCGGTTTTAATATATACCCGGTTTTTACCGTATACAATCAAGTCTGATAATTTTGTCATAGTAATTAAATCCATATTCCACACAGCGGTTTCTCAAAAATATAGTACTCCCTCTGTTTCAATTAATGTGAACCCATTTTCTTATTAGACCGTGCCAAAAAGAATAACCTATTTGGAAACAATTTACCTATATGCAATAATTTATAGTCATACAAAATATATGTGAATCATACACCACAAGTTTAAAAGTCTTCTCTACTTTCTAAAACTCCGTGCCCATTCAAATGGGTTCACATAAATTGAAACGGAGGGAGTATGTCTTTTTAGTTTTTTTTCCTTTAAGAGTTTTTCTTCACCCACTTTTATGAGAGAAATAGAGGTTTATATTGTAGGTGTACACCTTTTTTTTTTTTTTTTTTTTTTTGAATTCTTTCATTAGAATTCTTGGCTCCGCCAGTGGAAAGGGAAGAAAGATAATTCATCAAACAAGATGTCGTCGTTTTTCAAACATTGTTGCTGCATATGTTAGTTCCCTATAATGACATTTTGCAATGTTGATTCAGAAAAGAAGACAAAAATGGAAATCATGCATGCAATGCATAGATATGGTGATGAATAGCCCTAAGAGAGAGAAAATAAAAAAACAGTGGCGCAACCAGAAATTTAAATAAGGGAAATCCAAAAAAAAAAATCTTATGCCTCAAAGATTCAATAATTTGTATATATGCAAAAATATTCATTTTTTCCTATTTACATAGCATATTATTTGGACGAAGGGCCAAGAAAGTTCAATTGAACCCCTCTGTCTCTGGCTCCGCCCCTGCCCACAAGCAATAAAACTCAAATGAGTGAATAAAAATTTAATTAAAATAAAGGAAAAGAAAGGTTTCATTTATACAAATACTGATGATTAAAATATTACAATCAGGAGCAAATATAGATATAAAAAATGGGGCACGTGAACCATGTTCTCTCCGTAAATCTAGATATCTTATGTACATATTTTCTAAAATTGATATAACATTAACTGCTGGCACCCATACTCCAAAAAGGTTGAATGGTGCACTTGGTTGAATACTTTTTTTTTTCTGCTTTTTAAAGTGGTGCACCGTGCACCAATGTTCTGAAAATCCTAGATTTGTCTATGATTATAGTGATGCATAAAGAAATTAATTTATCAATATCAACATCATATATTACAGATGCAATTTGTAACTAATTGAGTGGAAGTGGAATCTGGAATATACTAATATCAACGCCAAGTGAAGAAAATAATTGGTTCATCAACCAGAAATTGGCAAATTGCAAGTTGCTCAGTTGCACTCATTCTCCAACCGTTAATACTTATTACTCAAAACAGGGGATTTTAACCTCATCTTCTGTTAGTTGCTGTCGGCTGTTGATTTTTTTGTTTTTCAATTTTTGTGTACCTAAGAACAGCTTTGATGTTTACTGATATGTTATTAATTACTTTGTTTTTAATTATCTGAAAATATGTAAGATTACCAAATACAATGAAGTCATTTGCAATTTTAGTTTCAAAACACAACAGGAATTGGACAGATGACACAAGGAATACTTGTTGAATTGCTTAAGCTGAAAACTGCAGGAAATGTGAGTTGGATACTATTTTGGAGGCCTGAATTATATTCATCTAGATCTTGTTCCATACCACCTGGTGAGAGCTTGGAGGTGTGATAAATGGAGGAAGATCAAGGCACCAGAATTAGTATTTCCAAGAGCTTTTTCATTGTTGTTTTTAGCTTAGTTTCTTAGTTAGTTTATCTTTTCTTTTGATTCTTTTGTTTTCTTAGCTTCTTTTTGTTTTCAAACTCTCCTATTTCGGAGTAATTTTTCTGTACAGATTCTTTATTTTAATAAATCCCCATCATTACTATGGTTAAAAAAAAATGAACATTTGAGATGTAGGAAATTTGGGTCCACCCATAAGGGTGCTTAAGGCCCGTTAGGTAATTAGAGCTCTACTCTTCTCTACAATAAATAATTAGGGTTTAGACGGTGGTTTAAGGTTGTTCCCACCAACCACCATCGGTGAGTAATTAGCTTCAAACTTTCGCTTCTGCTACATGAAGAACACGTAAGTTCTCACATTATCTAATTAGTTTAGATTAATACTTATGTGTAAACCTTCATGAGGCAGTAAGTTCCCTATATGGATATTCTTTAACTCTAAGCTTTACGTAACTAACTACTCAACGAGAAAGTATGTTCGAAATTCTTCAACAAACGGTACTAGAACTATAAACTTTATCTATGATAACTGAAGCTATTACAACTGACAGTGAAGGAATCCGCCAGTTTTAGGAATTGCAGCAAAATTTGAGGAAAAAAAGGGGAAATTTTCAAAAATTCAGAGCCATACATAAAATATTACGCCACGTAGTCATGTTTTCAGTTTAAACAATATTATACAACATTATACCTGGGAAAGCATTATACATAACGTATCAAACTTGTATAAAAGTGTATAATAATGTATAAAAGGTTCTTATACACAAATGTGAGCTAAACCAGGAAACAAACTCAAATATGGGCTACGTGGCGTACATATTTTCTCCCAGTAGACAAAGAGCAGAATTAGATAATTAAACAAATGGCCCCTAGTGTTAATCAAGCATGTATACTAACTACACTATTAACTACTAATTGCACGATTAACTGCATAATCTTAATATTTCAATATTCCCCCTCAAGCTGGAGAGTGGTAGATATCTAACATTCCTAGCTTGAAAGCAAGGTTTGATGTTGCACAGTCCTCAATTCCTTTGTCAACATGTCAGCAAGCTACATTTTTATTGAGATGTACTAAGGTTCTATCAGTTGATTCTTAATTTTCTCCCTTACAAAATGGAAATTTATATGCATGTGCTTTGTCCTCTAATGAAATATTGATTATCTGCTATCTGTATTGCTATCAATGCAGCTTCACTGGTGTCTCAATCTGCACACTAATTCTTGTAACAAGCTCACCAGCCAAGTGATTTTTGCACTTGCTGCTGCCAAGCATCTATACTCAAGTCTCTTTTGAGCTTATACTCCTTGTCTGCTGCTTCTTTAATTTCCAAGAGATGTAAGAACTGTCGTAACTAATCTTCTTGTGCCAATTCGAATTGTGATCGCTTAATCACTAGGATATGTTGTCAAGGAGTGACAACCAGTGGTTCAAATTAATAAAAAAAGAAAAAATCTACCATCCTAGGGAAAACTTTTCTTTTATAAATGTACTTGTAAGTACTTCTAAATTTGCACACAGTTCCCATGTGCTTTAAAGGAAATAAATGTCAATTACTTTGAATGCAAGAAATATAAAGATGATTGTTACGGTTCACTTTTACGCAGGTGCATAAAAGTCACTAAGAACTTGTAGACTCTATTCGTATTTTATGTTTTTTAGAGCCGCCACCTAATTTTATAATGGAAATCACGAAAATCGGGTAAAAAGGGTTTATTCAAATAAGAGAAAAATCCTTTACAACCAGAGTTCGACGTAAGGGTTCTGGTGATCTCGTAGGGAAGGTTTTAAGCACCCTAGTATTAAGGATCCGCAGAATACGGTTGACCTATGAGTTTCAATATGTGATTAATGTAATTATTTGCTAAAAATGTTCCTTTCTTGCAAACTTGTCACGCTAATCATCAATTTCACTTTTTTGGCAAAATTTTGGAACAAGATTTGGTTTAAAATGTTTATAAGGGGTTCAAATCACTTCATTTCCGGACTAAAACACACTCGAGATTTCTCTTAAGTAGAATTGCTGCTAACTTGGTCCAAATGATATGATTTTAGTCCTTATAAGTTTATTTATAGAAAATAGGTGGAGTATATCTCCTCTATAACAATAGTATAGGTAAAATATAAGTGAGAAAAAAGAGTTTGTTCTTAGTCCATTAAAGCTCAAATATTCAATCATATTCTACTCCAAAGCCAACTTAATCCCAAACTAAGGATCAAGTGTATTTCCCTTTGGTTTATTGCCTTAAGGTTTGGGCTTTTGGCCCAAAAAATGTGAAATACCTCAAGTCCAAATCAGTTAGAAAAAAAATCCATATTTTTATACTTGTTCAAAAAATATGAGTTTTGTTTCCAACTTACTCCAAAATTTATCCAAGTCCTTAAAAATGTTTTCTATCCAAATTACTCGTGGACTAAAGAAGAGGTGGTCTAGTTTCTGATTTTAAGATGGGCTTACGGCCCAAAACAGTTCTCATCATTTTACTCGTTCTATTCTCAGCAAAAAACAAGGCCCAAAACAATTTAGTTCTCAAAAATCCATTTAGTTTGCACATACTTGTAAATTTTCAGATTTTATACTTGGACGATTTATAAAAGAAAGTTAAGGTTTGCCAATTTCACACTTATAGCAACGGTGTTGATTTTGAAAATTATTTAGCCACTACATGCATTTTTCCTAAGTTTTAATTGCATTTGGGTTTCAATAATGACATTCATTTTATTTACATATACAATCAATATATGATGAATATAATTAAAATGCAGAAGAAGAGTTTGGCTGGTGGGCCTAACTAAGGCCACTAGTTAACCATTTTCGCCCATAGTTGGGCCTTCAATAAATCGGACTCGATCAAGAAGAAACGTTTGGCCTCAGGCCCAACGGGTTCATATGGCAGAAAATGGTCCAAGTGGCCCGCGTTTGAATCCCATGCAAACAAAAAAAGGGGAAAAAGAAAATACCAGTTAGAAGGTATCTAATACTTATCACTAACTTAAGTAAAACTTAGATACAAATATATATAACCCACACATATCCATGTATACATAGTATATACATTCATCAGGTGAAATAAAGAGGCCAAAGGCCCTAAGCAAGAATGAGAAAAGAGAAAACATAGGCAACAAGGAGAAAAGAAAAAACGTAGGACGGCCCAAGTCACATCACACCAAGGACAATGCCCAATATTAGAAATAAATTGAATCAAGTAGATAGTGGGGGAAAACAAGCCTAGCTCAGTTTAATAAAACAGTAAGGTTAGGGCAGGCCCAATATATGTCAAAGCCGAAAGAACACAATACAGGCCCAAAACATATTAAAACAAAATAAAGAGCGCAAAACAAACTCTAAACATTCCCTACAAAGCATACTAATGCATAATCATGAGTCAACTATTGATAATATACAAGTATACTATCCTATATACACAAAGTGTATATACAATATGTATATCTTGTATGTCTTGCAGATATACAATAATGCAAACATCATATAAGTCCCAAAATGACAAAATGGGCATGAGGCAAATAAGGGAGAGGAGTACATGTATATGCGGCAGAATCAGATAGGGCATAAATCAGCATGGATTCATTTAGAAATAGCCAACTCAGGTTCTCAACACAGCCATTTAGCATTTAAAACTATAGCAGAGCATGTTCAAACTTCAAATTAGCCAGAACTAGACTTCAGGTGTAAGTTGACTTGGTGACAAGGGAGATGAAGCAAGCACATTGTGGTACATCATTCAAACAGACTAATTAACATGAAAGATAACCAACGTCCAAACTTCAGCAGAGATTTCAAAGGGTCTAAAGGCATGGCACTTAGTCATGATATGCATAGATTGATATCAAACAACACAACAGTCATATATTTGATTCAAACTTGGAAAGAATCAGCAAAGTTTACAAACACAAAGGCATTAAACTTAGCTCAGGCCACTACATACTTAGAAACATTCCCCAGGACTAAACAAACTCCCACAAGACTCATTCATGAGAACTAGTGACAGGTTTAAACTATTCAAGGCATAGTCTCTAAGGTTTACATCCCATACATACATTTTTATCCATATCAAACCACTCTAGTTATTGAATGATTCTTAATTCCAAACTAGTTGCAACATGATAGTCATTAAGTAATTTTTAAGGAGAAAATGGTATTTAATCAGAGATACTACATGTTTACATGCTAACTGAAGTTGAGTTCAAACCCTTGTTAATCATATTTAGACTTGCTAACATCATTTAAATCCTACTTTATCATACTGGATACTAAATGAACCAAACTAAACTCATGCCATGTCACGATCCAAATTACGGGCCATGCGGGCACCTACCGTATCACTACCTTGTAGGAGAATCCTTACCAACCAACCCAATATTCAAACACGTTTTTATTACCAGTAATATAATTAATGATCACAATTTAAAAGTGAATACTTATAATGACTATGTTATCAATACAACAAAACTGCAAAGCCCCCGGGATCTAGTCTAGACAGGTACAAGAGCTCCTATTACACAGGAATAAAACTCAAATACATGACACAACCTCTGCCTGGAATGAGATGAGCAAGACCGTAGGAAGATGTCCAGTAATCCACTAAGAGGAACTTCAAGTAATAACCTGCAACACATCTACATCCAAAAAGGATGTAGCAAGAGTAGTATCAGTACACCACACGTACTGGTAAGCATCATAGGTCGACTAAGATTAGTTCACGCAACACAATATAAAATCAATAAGATAAACAGATAAGTCAACGTACGCCCCCAAGACTCCTAATATAGACAACTACACTGGTACGAACTCACCTTTCTAACTTCTGGTTATTTCGGTTCCCTTATTCCCGCCGTATCGCTAGCTACCCGACTAGTCAAAGTCTAGTTCTACTTCGTATTTCTTTTAGGGCCAAATAATCAGGTCTTATCTCCTCACTCCCACTAATGTCTACTATCTGATTATTAGCCTTATAGTTTTCTATCCGGTCCACTCGCTAGGGTATGATGCATCCACGAAACGTACTTCTCACACTTTCACCAAACACTGTGACTCTCTAAATCCATCAGTTTTAACACAGAAATTCTGGAACTTAATAATTCATTCTTATGCCAACACCTTCATGCATGATCAAAACCCCCTCAGTTAGTCCAACACATTTATAAGAGATGCATAATGAAATTTATAGTAGAATGACAACATGCAAATATAAGGATATGAATGTATGTAATGCAATGTAAGGGCCCAATACACAAACTGTACATACATGCTAATTGGTGTTTTTGCCCAATAGTCATGACCTGCAGGGGACCCATGGTGTCCATGTACCACTCGTTTTGGAACGAACCTCGGACCACGAGCCCATAATCTAGGTCACATCCTTACCCACGGTCAAATGTGCCTTTTCATATATATATATATATATATATATATATATATATATGTATAGTCACATCACTTTCAATGATCAATTATCAAGTAGTACCTCATATTCAGCCCAACTCGACCATAAAATCGGGTAGTACAACTGAGATTTACTCAGACTTTCCGCTCTTTGCGGTATTCAATAATTACACGCAAACATATGCAACGATGCTAATGAATAAAATCAATGTCATGAAATATGTCCTTGACGGGCATAACACTACTATGCCTTCGCTTCAACTCACCCAATGCAACCCTTTTATTGACAAGAATGAACAGCCGTATGAATATTGCAAATAACTCAATAATTTATTGCAGAACTAATTATACCTCAGAATAATTATGCTAACCTGTGGGGTAACCTTCCTTAATAGTGACAAGTGATCTCTCCCAAATCAGTAACACATAGACATCAACAATTTATAGAACTTAGTACCCATTTATACACTCGTTGCTACCCTAGTTACTATATATATACAACTTCCCTCAAACTATATGTATGTCCATCCGAACTTCATGTCTGAAGACCTAATCATGCCTTCTCCCATCAATTCTATACGTATATACGACTCACTAATCGCAGTGTAACTCAAGTAAACTGTAACCTACCTCGATGACGAACAACTATTCGAACTTCCATGAAGTATCCACCCTCCTAGGTTTTATCTGAAAGCCGCAAGAGATGATAGTTGAGGAAGAAGATGTGAAAAATGTTGGAGGAACCTTCTTTTTCTTCGTGTCAAGGGTTTTTCCCAATGTAAAACCTAATAGCAGCCTTAAAGGGTCTTTTATTAAAAAGGAGGGTGAAATATAAAACTAAGTGTGCGAAAACGCGTTTACTGGTCCGCGATGTCCACTGCGGCGGACATTAGGCTCGCTACGGCGAGACCGCTGTGGCGGAACATGTTTCACTATGCCGAAACGGCTGTGGCGGCACCCTGTCCGCTCAAATTTACCCGGGCCTACGACTTTTAACTCTTTTCCAAAATTGATTTTTCCAACTATTAATCTTGTAGACACCCCTTAGGGCTTATCTTTTTAACATCTTAGGCCTCAATTTGGTTCGGGTTTGCGAAGTATTAAATAACGACCGGGCGGGTCGTTACATGCCAACAGCAAAACTTATCAGAATCAACTTATGGACTATCATAGAGACATTAATGAAGCCATATTAGGATAAGGTAGATAACTTTGTTACCTAAAGTTATTAATCATGCTAATTTAGCCAACTAAACCATATTTAGGTGTAAGTTCATGTATAGATAGGTTCAAATAGTATAAATACAAGCAGTATTTCAATTAAAGCTAGGTGATGCAAACAGACAGGCTCTTATACTTAATCAAAACATGATAAACTTATATTAGGGTTGAAAGTAAATTTTAGCAGCATTTGATATTCATAAGGACCATTAACAACAAACCAAACAAGCAGACAAATGGCTGAATAACACAGCAAAGAGGACACAAACTAAACCATCTAAAATGCTATTAATGGCATGTTTCAATTAATAAATGAAACACTGGTCATATTAACTAGATTACCACTAGCAACATGATTCAAACAACCAATGAAATAAATACTATACTAACCTACTATTAACAAATAATTAACTAAAACATCAAATAAATACACACTAAATCATGCTGAGCTAATATTAACAGAAAGTTAACTAAAACAACAACTAAGGCATAAGATAAATTAACTACAACAACAACTAAGGCAAAGCAGAAAACTAAAACACCTAAAGGAAGAAGAATTGCCTTTCTTAAGCGCAACCTTTGATCGAGAAATGAAGTGGAAAGACCCTTCTTGCTCCAAACGCTCAACACTCAGCCATATAAAAGGAGAAAAATAATTTAAAAAATTTAACTAGAAAATTGAATAGTTAAAAGTCTTAGCTAAAAATAGCAGAAACCTAGGTAATTCGACTTTGCTGTGAATATATGTGATATTCGGTCCCTGTAAATGTGAGAAATGGAGTTCTTTATATAGAACCCCAAATCTGAGAATCCCTAGCTCATACTCCATGCGGGATTTTTGCAATTCTAAAAATTTCTTCTCTCAATACCATATTTAACAGCTAAGATTCAGATAAACAAACAAATTAATGGTTAGATTTGACGTAAAATCGATCAATCCTTTTGGTTCCTCATGAACCAATGAAAAACGAGCATTCAAAATCGCATAAAATAAAAATAATTAAAGTTTCTCTGTCCTATTGACCGTTAATTTGTAGAAAAGTAAAGAAAAGGACGAACTATACCGTGTTTGGTGCGGCGTTTGGTAAGAAATAGTGTAAGCATTTAATGCCTTACTCCATAAGGCCATACTAGACCTGGAGAAGGTAAGACATGTCTGCCGCTATGCCAAAAATGGCGATGATGACGCAGGAGAGAGACAAGGAAGGTGGTGCGGCTAGGGTTTCTCTCAAAGAGAAACCCTTTTTTCGTTCCTAAGGGGTTGTTTGGTTCTGACAAAAAATGAAAAAGGAAAAGGGGGCTATCCCCTTTAATTCCGCTTTGGCCTGGTCACAATTGAAAGGGAAGAAAGGGATCCCTTTGCATATACATCCATATACACGCTATACATGCATATACATGTATACACATGTATATACATAGAAAGGGCTTAAACACTGTTTTAATACATGACCACAATTAAGCAAATCATTTAAATTAACCTTTCAATTATGACCAAACATAATTAATTAACCAATTATTCAAGATAATAAACACGGTTAATTATGTAGAAGACCTAAACTTGCAATTATGACCTCAATTGATTTTAAACCATGAAATTGGTTATTTCAATTATGGACATATTTGACTAACAAATGATTATTTCACTTGTAGCCGCAAATTAACTACATAATAAAACAATTTACAGATGTAACCACAATTAAACATTTGATTAATCATGATTAATTTAAAATTTTCACTACAAATGCAAATTGATTAAAATTTGAGAGATGATGATAATTTATTTAATTAATCAAATTTCTTGGATTAAAAAAAGTAAAATACTTGCTAATTAAATCTTCAAAAATTCTCCACAATTAATTGAATAATTGTTTTAAATTATTTTTGATTTAATTTTGGTAAATGCTTTATGTAAATATGTAAAATTATTTTCAAATTAATTATAACATATATTTGAAATTATTTTTCCAAATTAAAAGGCAAAATATTATCAGAATAATTTTGCAAAATCAATTTGATTTATAGAAATACATATTTCACTCCATTTGAGATTGAAGACCTCTGTGTAATTAAAACAAATTATTGGAGGTCAAAAATTAGGTGTCAACAACTACCTCTTCGGTTGAGGATGGCGGGCCCATCCCTGATCATCAAAATTTGCAAGCCCTGATTTTTGACTGACCAATTTCAAAATACCTTTTATTTTTTATGCGATTTTCAAATATATGGTTGGACCCTTATTTCTGGGTTTCCTACCTATCTCAGGTTTAATGAGAATTCTGGCCTCTTGTAGTTCAACTCAATTTAGACTTCTGTATGCAAATTTCGAATTTCCCGGTTGTCAAAATTGAGAGATCCGGAGTGATTTGTTAGAGTGTGACTGACTATCTAGTATTGAGTCTGCCTACATATCCTTGGTCTTTGGGAATCAAGTCACTTGTAGTTCAACTCGATAGGAGGAAAAGGGTATCGCTTATGCGAAAATGCCTTTGTGTGCCGGTGTGTGCCGGACCAATGGTGGGAAAATTAAAAAGAAAGCAAGCAAAGTAAATAAAAAAGTTTTTGGGGTTGAGAATAGGGTGGAGCGGTCTTCCAATTCCTAGCCAGCGAGCTTGACTCTCATGGACACCATATCTCAACCGGCTGCGTAAGAAAAAGTTCCACGTTTGCCCTGCATGCGTGTAAATTTGGTTTAATCGGCCGACTTCTCTTCTTGGCGGCTGTTAAACCCATTTTTCATCTACTGGGTAATATTGTGGCAGACTCCTTGGTCATTTCTTTGCTTTTTTACCATTTTGGTGTGTTTTTGCTTACACCTGCTTGGTATTATTTTTGGATTGCGACCTTCGTGGCGCTTCTTGAATTTAGATGGCTATCTTGGTCCCGTTTCCTTGTCTTTTACCACTTTGTGTGATTTTGATGCAAATGACAAATATGACCCCTTCGGCTAAATCATCTTTCTTTCGTCCTTTGTATACGTTGTGACCCTTGCGGTCAGATGTGTCGTTTGTTCTTGTTGTGATCCTTTGGCTTGTTGTTTGCCATTGTGGTGTCCTGATCATTTTGAAGCCCTCGTGGTTAGATATTTTCCCTTGTGGCATTTTGTTATTTTGTAGCACTTGTGGCTAGATATTTGCCCTTGTGGCATTTGGTCCTTTTATAGCCCTTGTGGCATTTGGTCCTTTTATAGCCCTTGTGGCATCTTAACCGCTGCAAGTCCTTTCTCCGGTTGCATCTTCGATTTTACTTGGTGAACTTGTCTTTGCCTGCAAACAAAATGAAGTTAGAAAAATGGGTCGTCCTCTCGATGACATGGAGACCTGCATCAACAAGATGTTAGTTTCCTATAAAGTTGATCCATGTTGCTGTCTTCGGCTGCGCTTTGGCCTCGCCAGCTCAGTTTATCCCTTTGGATCTAATCCTCTTGGATTCGGTATCGAAAGATGAATTTATCTTAGCATAAAAAAATTCTTTTTCGTAAATTGTTGATCATGAGTTGTTTATTCGCGAAAGAAATATATATTTTTTCAAAATTGTTTAAATGGGTCGTCATGACATGTGCATTTGAATGAGAATTCTTTTCTTCTTCGCTGTGTTTGATAGCTGAGGCTTCTGCTTTCTTATACGAAATTTTTGAGACCCTCTCAAAAATTCTGCCCCAGTTTTCCTATTGCTCTAGCGAACTCTCGCGTTGAATTTTTGTCCTATTGCTTTAGCGAACTCTCGCGTTGAATTTTTGAAGTGGGCCCTCAAAATTCTGCCCCAGTTTAAGGTATTGTACCAGTTAACCCCTTACGGATTTTGTTTAAAAATGAGAAATTTTGAGATCTTCTCAAAATTTCTGCCCCAGTTTGAAACTTTGGATCAGTTGACTCCTGGCCGGACTTATTGAAGGAATTTTTAAGGTCCTCTAAAAAATTCTCCCCAGTTGGGCATGTATGGCAATCTCTTCGTGCTAATACTGAATTCTCCTTGAAGTCCTATCTCTAAGGCTTCCTAGGGGTTTCTTATTTTTTCATTAGGTATGCCTGAGCTCAAAGAGCGCCTAGGTATCTTGTCACAACAGGAATCAGGTCTAACGTAGTTCGACATAAAGTAACCGAGTTTTGGTTTTTACTGATAATGTGACCGGGTGCCAAATAGACTGCCTACGTATCCCACTGTGGGGAAGTCAAGTCATTGCGTAGTTCATATTACAATGAAATGATTTGATTTTTCTATCTATTTCAAACGATTACAAGCAAATAAATAACTAATACAAGTCAAAAGCGTGTCTTCACGCGTAGTACTGCTTGACTTCATCTGAATTGATTGGTTTGGGCCACTCTTTCCCATCCATTTCTGCTAATACTACTGCTTCTCCAGAGATTACTTTGCGAACCACATATAGGCCTTGCCAGTTAGGGGCAAACTTCCCTTTATACTCGTCTTGATGTAGGAACACTCTCTTGAGTACCATTTGCCCTATCTGAAAAAGTCGAGCTCTGACTCATTTGTTGAAGGAACGCGCCATCCTTTGTTGGTATAGTTAGCCGTGAAATATGACAACCATCCTCTTTTCATTAATCAGAGCCAACTGCTCATATTGAGTCCAGACCCATTCTGCATTGTCGAGCTCTACTTCCTAAATGGATCTCAATGATGGTATTTCGACTTCAGCATGTATGACTGCTTCAGTACCATAAATAAGCAGATATGGGGTTGCCCCTGTTGACGCCCGACTGTCGTTCGGTATCCCAATAAGGCATATGGAAATTGTTGACACGCAATTTTGCCCCACTTTTCCTTCAATTAATTTTATCTGCGCTTCTTGATCGTTAATAATTTGGACGAGTTATTTCAAATTTACTTAAGAAAGCACTTTATTAATATTTTCAATATTTATTGCACGGTTATTTATTTTAATAAGAAGTTGTATTATATATTTGAAAGTGGTTAATTCTAGTCCAAATTATTAAGATGAAGATGTCCGAACAAATTAGAGGAAGAAAAGGGCCCAATTCGGATTTCCACCAGCCCACACTTTAAATCCGTTACCCTTCAGCCCAACTGAAACCACCCGATCCAGCCCACTCCCTCTACCCGACCCGACCGGCCCAATCTTTTATCCCCTAAAACCTAATGAAACGATCAGTTCCCTTCAACCTAATCAGACGCCTCTTTGTCCCTCCATCATCCCCTTTCCATTTTTGATAAAATTCCATCAAACCTTTTCTCTAAACACAGTATGGTTGCTCCATTTTAGTGCAAACCCTGTCTTCGAACGTCTCAATTCTCAGAGAATCTTTTTTTCGGCGAATATAGACGTGTTAAAACCTTCAAGGATCAGAAAAGGTCTAGCCATTTTGAGTAAAGTCCGAATCAAACCACGTGAAAGGACTTCAACATCGGATTATCACGGGTTTGACTCGATTTTCGAATTTTGATTTTCAAATTCCCGCTCGCTCGAAACCCTAATCGTTTCCCATAAATACGTCTCTAAGTCCTCAGCCGAAGGAGGAGGTTTTTGGAATATAACGGAAACCACCCAGAAATCCATAGCATTTTACGATTTTCATTTTTGACTACCATTCTAAACTTTTAGACTGTTTAAGCATTCCTTCTGTCTTGGTGGACTTTGGCCACGACAGAGATCTTCGAACTCATTTGTGTGAGGTTCGAATCTGTTCGTAACGGAAGGGTAGATTCGAGACTCCCACACCCAGTTCACTGTACCCAAAACAGGTCGGCACTGTCCCTCTTTTGCTCTATTTGTTCGAAATAACGTACTCTGTTATGAATGTAATTTATTTGGGTTTAGATGTGACGAAATGATTATACGACATATCGATATTGGTTGTTGATTTTATTTGGTCTACAAGGTCATGGCTGTTTGTTTAAGCTGATAGGATTAATGTTGAATGACTAGTTTGAGACTTAGGTTAGTTTACCATGTCTTCGCTGCATGGTTGCTTGTCTGGTTAGTTGTAGTTTTCCTCTAGTTGACATTGCCATGACTGTTTGTTAAAAGTGGAATCTGATTAATGTTAAGGGGTAATGGTGTGCTATTTATCTGTTCAAAATGATTTAGTGTGGGCTGTTAAATTATATGGTTTGGCCTTCAAATGCATATATGTTTAGTTTTACATTCCTGTTTTCATTTGAGTCTGTTCTCGCCTTCAGTTAAATAGTCCGCCCTCTATTTCCTCTTCGTCAAAGACTCTTGATTTAATTGTAGTTGAGAATTCATGTGGATTGCTGAGAATTCTTGCACCTGCTGGTGATTATTGAATTGTACTGAACAATTTGCTGCTTCCCTTGGACACTCACTGTTCTATGTATTTACTTCCTGTTCCTTTATGTTGCTGTGTTACTTTCCTTTTAAATTTATCTGTTGTTCCTTGCTTGTATGCTGAATTAAATGTCACCTCTTGGAGATAAAATTAGACTTTAACAACTACCTCTTCCCACTGCCATTTAAAGTTGAACCCTCTAAAACCTCTGTAACATTTCCTACCCTTTTAACAATCTATATGTGCTATTTGGATCACTGCACTCTTCTCAACTTAACAATTCGTCACTTTGTTCCACCTGTATGTCATATCTCATGTTCTGGACTTAAGTTGACCATGCTCCTTTTGTATATGGTTAATGATTGTTTCTTCAGTTCTGTGATCAACTTGCAATTAATTTGTGATCTCATGCCTAGCTTACAGCTCTTTCAAATGCATTCATATATCACATTACCTTAATTTTAAGCAAGTCCTTGATCTCTCTATGCACTTCTTGTTAATTCTTCACACTTGCCTATTTCCAGCTTCATCATGACTAACCTGTTTCTCCTGATGCTATCATGACTGGACTGTTTTAAGTTTACATTATACATTGTTTAGCCTTATCTATTGATTACGTACTAATCCTCCTTTCTTTCTTTTATGCATGACCATCACATATGAGTCTGAGGACTCGTCTTCTTCCGCATCCGGTGTTGGGCTAAAGCCCAACGTAATCTCTCTCGAGTCAGCCCCATCCGCAGCAATAAACTAAATTTGCTGGGCCGAAGCCTAACAGCAAACAGTCGCAGCAGTTCCATAAAATGGGTTGAGCCCATTTAATTTCATTTGCTCTTTATTTTGTGCGTTTAAGTTGTGTTGTACAACTAATACTTTACTTGGTTGTTTTCTTAGCTAGAATGAACCTTAGTGGAATTAGTGGGGTTAGTTTTAGTATGGTGGGTAGTTAGTTTAAAAGAGAAACTAACAATTAGTTCCATAGGTTTCATTCCCCTTTTTATGTTAAAATTATTTATAGTATTTATAATATTTATTTTTTATTAGAATAATTGATTTTCAAAATAGCATGACTACATATTTTGAGCTAAAAGAATCATGATTCACTCTTACTATCTTAGAAATTTAAAAACATCACTAATACGCAAATCTTCAAGTCTTTAATTAATTTAAGTCCGGTCGGTTAACCATTGTTAATGGGTCTTAAAGGATGCCTAATACCTTCCCTTTAGACTAATTGAACCCTTACCTAGAATCTTAAGTTTCGTAGATCTTAAAACGGAGTTAACTTTAGAAAATTACTTTAATTAACCTTAGGTGCCCTAATTCACCATAAAAATTAGGTGGCGACTCCCTAACTTTAATTAACCCCAGAATTACCGGAATGTTGTAAACTATTTTGACTTCGGTTAAAATAGGGTATAACGGCAATTATTCGTGCCAGTACTTGTAATTGTCTATCATCTTCCTTAATATTCTTTTGATATTCTTGTTGGCTGCTTCTATGGCTCCATTCATTTGTGGCCGGTAGGCAGTTGAACTCCGATGAGTGATTTGGAATTACTCACAGATATCTTTCATCAGGTGACTGTTCAAATTTGCTCTATTGTTCGTTATGATTAACTCGGATATGCCAAAGCGGCATATGATATTGTTGCGCACAAAATCAACTACCACTTACTTTGTTACTGACTTGTGCGATGTGGCTTCTACCCATTTGGTGAAGTAGTCTATGGTAACTAAAATGAATCGATGTCCATTCGAGGCTGCAGGCTCGATAGGTCTAATGACATCTATGCCCCGGGAGAAAAATGGCCAGGGCGAACTCATGGCATTGAGTTCACCTAGTAGGACCCTGATTAGGTCTCCATGAATCTGACACTGATCGCATCTTTGCACAAATTTGCAGCAGTCACCTTCCATTGTAATCCAGTAATATCCTGCTCGAAGAATTTTCTTGGCTAGTACGAAACCATTCATGTGGGGTCCACAGGACCCATCATGTACTTCTCCTAGGAGTTTCGTGGCTTCAGCAATGTCCACACATCGGAGCAAACCTAGAACAGGTGTTCATTTGTAAAGTATTTCCTTATTAAGGAAGAAACTGTTGGCCATTCTTCGGATGGTCTTCCTTTGATTACTCGTGGTACTCTCTCTTCTCCAGATACAAGTTGAAGTCATTGTACCATGCTTTGCCGTCTGGTGCTGCTTCCACATGGGAACAATAAGCGTGCTCTTATTTCAAACTTATTTCCAATGGGTTAATGTGAGTGGTTTCAAGATGCTAAATCATTGATGCTATGGTGGCCAAAGCATCAGCAAACTCATTCTGAACCCTCGGTGTATGCTTGAATTTAATCTTTTTGAACTTCTTGCATAACCTCTGTGCGAGGTTCACGTAAGCTAATATCATAGTATTCTTTGTGATCTATTCGCCCTATACTTGGTGGATCAACAGATCAGAATCTCCTATGACCAATAACTCGCTGATGTCCACGTACAATGACATCCTGAGGCCTAAGATGCAGGCCTCATACTCTGCCATACTATTGGTACATCGAAATTTGAGCTTTGCGCCCTATGGGTAATTTTGCTCGATTTCGGATATTAAGACCGCCTCGATTCCCGAGCCTTTATAATTAACAGCACCATCAAAGAATAACCTCCATCCTAAGTAGGGCTCGACGGTTTCCTCTTCTATAGTCAGTACTCCATCATCCAGGAAATGGGTTTGAAGTGGTTCGAGATCCTTATCCACGGGGCTTTCAGCCAGTAGGTCGGCTAATGTTTGTCCTTTGATGCCTTTTTGTGCTGTGTACACATTGTCGACTTCACTTAATAACATTTGCCACTTGGCCAACTTCCCAATGGGCATGGGCTGGCGAAATATATATCTCAATGGATCCATCTTAAATATAAGGTAAGTGGTTTATGATGAGAAATAATGTCTCAGCTTCTGAGAAACCAATTTTAAGGTGCAACATGTCTTTTCTACCAGTGTATACCTTGCTTGCAGGCAAAGAATCTCTTTCTTAAGTAGTATATTGCACGCTCCTTTTTTCCTGTCTCATCGGGTTGTCCTAACACGCACCCAAAGGCATTTTCTGAGACTGATAAGTATAGCAAAAGTGGGCTCCCAAGTCTGGGAGATACCAAAACTTATGGATTGGACAAATACTTCTTGATGGTGTCAAAGGCTTTCTGGCACTCCTCAGTCCATTTTGTGGGTGCGTCTTTCCTTAAGAGGTTGAGTATGGGCTCTACAATGATGGTAGACTGGGCTATGAACCGTCCAATGTAATTCAACCTTCCCAAGAAACTCATAACCTCTTTCTTAGTCTTTGGAGGGGGTAGCTCTTAGATTGCTTTAATCTTTGTTGTATCTAACTCTATGCCCATTCGGCTGACTATGAATCCCAGTAATTTTTCGACGGGCGCTCTGAACGTGCACTTGGCTGGGCTTAGTTTCAGATTGAACTTTCAGATTCTGTCGAAGAACTTCTGCATATGTGTGGCATGCTCTGAGCTTTCCCTTGATTTAATGATGACGTCATCCACGTATACTTCAATTTCCCTGTGGATCATGTCAAGAAAAATGGTAGTCATAGCCCTCATATAAGTGGCATCGACATTCTTGAGGCTGAACGGCATTACTCTGTAGTGATACACTCCCCATGGAGTGATGAAGGCTGTCTTTTCAGCATCCTCTTTGTCCATCAAGATTTGATGGTATCCTGCAAAGCAATCTACAAATGATTGTAGCTCATTTTTGGCACAATGGTCTATGAGTATGTGGATGTTCAGGAGTGGGAATTTGTCTTTGGGACTAGCTAGGTTGAGGTCCTGATAATCCACACATATCCAAATATTCCCATCCTTTTAAGGTGTCGTCACTATGTTGGCCAACCATGTGGGATACGAGGTCACTTCCACCACTCCTGATTTGATCTGCTTTCCCACCTCATCCTTGATGCAGATACTAAGATCCGGCTTGAACTGCCTGATTTTTTATTTTACGGGGTTAAATCCCGTATTAATGGGTAATATGTGGGACACTACACTGGTGCCTAATCTTGGTATGTCAGCATACGACTATGCGAAAATGTCCACATATTCTCTCAGTAGACTTATTAATTCTTCCTTTTGGGGTGCCTCTAGATGCGCACTTATCTTAGTTTCCTTGATATTCTCTTCGTCTCCCAAATTTATGGCTTCCGTTTCATCCATATTCAGCTTTTTCTTATTTTCCAATTGTTCTACCTTTTCTATGAGACCCTCAGGTAGCATTGTTTCCTCATCATACTCTCTCCTCCTCCTCTATGTCTTTTGGCTCATTCATTTAGCAACATGTCATGACATTTAGAGTTGTTTTATTGGTTTTAGTACTGAAAAATCAAGGCAAAGTGAGGTTAGGATAAAATATATGCGTAAAAGTTAAAATAATGGAAATCATTTTTCCCATAATTCGAGGCTTCATTAATTTGATTACAATGAAAGTATACACTATGGTCCTGACTCGAATTAACATTGAGTCATTTTCGTTTTTGAAAACATCCCGAGGTAAATAAAAGTGTCAAGGGTGAGTAATCGGGCCTCGATCGATTCTCGCCGTTTTCAGAGGATAAATCCATCATTTTCTTTACCGAAGAGCCAAGAGTGGGCTAGAGGTCCCTTTGGACAGTCGCTCGCCCGGATCAACATCTCGGATGATGGGCGCTTCTGTGCATTCATCCAATGCCACCAGGCAATCCTCTTCTCGGAATAGAATCCCTAACACTTATTCTGTGTTTCCATCATTTGGCATGGGCATTCTGATCGGGAATGAGTGGTACAAGTCGGTAATAGGATTGCGCAACCTCGAAGCGCCTTTCTTCTTTCTAGTGGCTGTTGAGATCTCGTAATCATTTAGGTCATACCCCAGTCCGAAGTGGACGTTGTTTTGGGGGATAGGGATCGACTCCGTGATGCCGTGTAAGTCCCTTCCCAAACCTCACTCGGGTTCAAACCCGTTATGGATCATGGTTGAGGCAATCATTTTATAAGCTTTAGGCATAGTTACTTCTGCAGAATCTATTCTGTGGGCAGCCCCTACCAATTCCACAACATGGAAATCCGTTCCTTTTTGAACTGCTTCGATAACTGGCATCGAGTTGTCTGGGTAGTTGTGGATGCTACTGTCACGCCCCGAACCTGGGCCTGGACGTAACACGTCACCCGGTGCCTGACTGCATGTGACCGAGCGAACCAACTGACTGACTGAATCAACATGTGATATCAAAACATAACTGAATGTGGAAACAATTAAACACATGCTGATATACTAAAGGTCTGACTGAAATCATAATGCGGAAATACTTAGACAATCTGAAATATATCTGAAAGTAGCCAACATGGCTAAACCAAAACAACTGAACGACTGAGTATAACTGTCTACAAGGCTAACATAACAAATATCTGACTGTCTGAACTGTGTCAATGAAGCCTCTAAGAGTACTGAATAATATAACTGTCTATAAACTGAATTAACTAGATAGCTGACAACGCCCCGAAGGAATTTGGGGCTCACCAGTAGCTGATACGTGCACTCCTAAATAGCTGAGTCGTCAACCTGTGTATCGTTGCCTGCATCACGAGATGCAGGCCCCCAAGCAATAAAAAGGGACATCAACACATTTGAATTGTACTGGTATGTAAAGCAACTGAAGCAATAAAATACTGAAGCTGAAACTGAAACTGATAACTGTAACTGTAATAGCAAGGAAGTAAATATATGAATGCTCCCTGCTCTGTATCTGAATCATCTGTATTATCTGTGTTTGTATATGTGGGGCCTCGGCCCATTAATAAATGCACGCTATGGCCTCGGCCTAGTAGTGCGTCAGTCAATGGCCTCGGCCATGTATACGTATACACAAGACTGTGTTGTGCCCTCGGGCAAAATCACATATGTATAATTATGATTAATTAATAAGGACTGAGACCATAACAACAATGAACAATGCTGAACTGAAATAGACATGCTGGACTAAATTGAAAACACTGACTGTTTCTGAGCATACTGAATTTCTAGACTGAGACTCATGTGGTAACAATACATAAGTCTATAAAGATTACGTGCTGAGTTCATGATATTCAAATTGATAACCATGAACGAATTCCGTAAATGCAAACCTAGAAGATAACAGTTCTACAACATACTATAAAACTGGGCTAAACTGTATTCTGAGTCAAATTACTGACAAGTATGAAAAATGAGGCGTAGGGAGAATCATGAACATTCTCTAACGTAGATAGTTAGCCTCACATACCTTAATTCCAGCCTTTGATCGTAATACAATGTTCGTCAACCCTTTCAACTTTGATCTATACCAATACAAGTCAAAGGGATTCTATATTAGCAATAATATTCATGCTTTGGTCATCTAAGCATTTTATCAAACACTTAATGGGCTTGAAGCTCCACAGTCTCCATTAATGGTGATTTCTTCACCCAATTCCCATTCTATTACTTCTAGGTGATTCTACAACCTTAATTATATGTATTTAAAATCATTCTTCATCACCCATATGAATACAACAATCCCAAGTCAACAATCCAAAAACCCTAGCATAGTTCATATAATTCTCTTTATCAAACCCATTTACTATTCTCCCAAGAACTTATCAACACTTTAATCATCATGAAACATCATAAAACTTACCTTAGTTATTGTAGGAATAAGCCTTGAGTTGAAATACTTCACTTGAACAAAACCCTAATTCCACCTTCCATGGAATTTCTTGACTTGAATGGATTTGATGTGTTTCTCACACTTAGTTTTGTGGATTGATGAAGTGGATCTTTAGTTTCACTTGGATTCTTGCATATGAAGTGTTTGGATGGCTCTAGAGAACCTTTGAGTCTTGGAGGAGAAATAGGAATGAAAAAAAATGAGCTTGGGTCTCTTATTAACATCTTAAAATATGATCCGTCGGGCAATTCTACGCCCATTTTTACGTCCCGTACAATTTGTACGGACCGTATATCATTCCGTATAATCATTCCAGTGATTTGGACATTCTGGACCAATTATACGGCTGGAATATACGGCCCGTATAATTTTTACGGTCCGTATGTTCCACCATATAATTTTTACGGTCCGTATGTTTTCACCGTAAACTGACAGAACACTGTTTAGTAAAATGGGCATAACTTTTTATACACAGCTCTGTTCAAGACCCACAATATACCGTTGGAAAGCTATTTCAAATGGCTACAACTTTCATCAAGGAAGTTTTCCCAAATTCCAAATTAATAAAGGGGTATGGTCGTTGGAAGTAAGACCTTTTATAAACTCACTTGCAAACATGCCCCGTAGAGTGGCTTCCAACATTTCTTTGCCCAAGGACATTTCTTATGACTTAATTGGTTTTCAAAACACTTCCTATAACCCTCATATTGGTTTCATTATATTATCATCTTATGAGTTAAACTTTCGCCCGAAGCTACGAGGTGTTACAGCTACCTTCTCCGTGGATCACAACTTCGTGGCCATCCCATACAAATTTCACTGACTGATGAAGAGAAAATGGCATGGCTCCTGCCATATGGATCCATGGCCTACCCAGTAGCAAATTGTAGTTAGCGGGTATTTTCATGACTTGGAATTCGGTGCCGAATTGTACTGGCCCTATCTGGATACGAAGGTCAACTTTTCCGGCAGCGTCACACTGAGCTCAGTCGAATGCTCTTATGTTGGTATGAATTTGGCGGACCTTCCCAATGTCATAGCCTAGCTGGATAAGAGTGGATTCAGGACAAATATTGAGACCAGCCCCATTATCGACTAGAACTCGTCTTGCCACTTTCTTTTGACATATGACAATGATGTGTAGTGCCTTTGTTGTGATTTTCACTGCTTGTCCCGACAGGGACGTAGGCTTCTTCTAGCACATTCTTCAAAGTTAGATGGTGTTGTGGTGAACTTAATAAGAGTGCGAACACAGATATTTGATCCGGAGTTTTCTTCAGATGCTCCACTATTCTTTTGGCTACATCCGACACCAAAAATCTTTAGCTTCGCCCTCAGTAATTGGCCTCTTTTGGTTTCTGATAGTTTCAAGTGCATTCGTGTTTTGATGATTGTCAAACTATTTCAGAACCAGATAGAGACCTGGTCTGTAACCTGCTATCTGTGCACCTTGCACCGTCAGTAGAAAATAGCTGTAAAGCCAAGCCACTTGCTGCATCCCAATACAGCTGTGAGTTGGCCCATGCTTAGGTCAAAATTGAAGAGTGGTCTTTTTTAACCCCACATGCTCCCACTATATATACAACATGGTGGCAATATATAAAGTAGACTTGAAAACCTAATCTAAATCATGCAAAACTACTGACACAAGTTCTTAAGATCTCTCAAGAACAAAGTCACATACAAGTTGAAGAGCCTGATCCAGATACAAGATTTAGTCTAAGTTCTTTATATTATTATGAGCCTTTATTCATTTGTTCTTAAATTGTAAACCTACTCTTATCTTTAAAGGAAGTTGTTTGTAGGTGTTTCAAAAGTCTCAAAGGGTGCTTATTGGAAGTGTATTTCCTCAAGCTGTTGAGTGGTACATTAGGCTAGGATTAGTCTAAGTGTATTAGTGTCCTTAGCTAGAGTTAGCTAAGTGGAGTTGCTTGCAATCGGAGTATTACAAGGGTTGAGGGACTATGAGAGTTAGTTCCTAGGTTACATAAGCGTTATTGTAAGGGTGAGGGATTATGGGAGTTAGTTCCAAGCTTTCGATAGAGTTGTAACCTGAAGTTGCTCGGTGTAGTGGAGTTGAAATCCTACTGGGGTAGGTCGTGGTTTTTAATCCTTTGATCAAGTAGTCTTCCACGGTAATATCTTGTCTTCTGTACTTACTGTGTTGGAAGGGAATTAGTACTCAACCAGGTCCCTCATATATTGTGTTTGGTGGACGCATAGCCTACAACAATTGGTATCAGAGCGGGTTCTGTCTAAAAGGTTAATACTTAGAAAGGATCTTCATCATGGCTAGTTCACTAAACCAAATGAAGGAAGAGTGCATTACAAGTCCTCCCAGATTCAGTGCAGGACACTAAAGACTAGTGGAAGGCTAGAATGGAAGACTTCATCACTGCTGAGGAACCAAAACTATGGAACATCATTTCGGATGGTCCTTGTGATTTTGCTCACCAAAGCCATACTTTGCGATAAGACTAGAGAGCTAAGCACATTCTTCTTCGAAGCCTTAGATCAAAAGAGCTCAATCTAGTTTCTTCCTATAAAATAGCATAGGAAATCTAGGAAGCTATTAAAAGTACATGTGTTGGAATAGACAAAGTTTGGATCTCTTAAGATGAAGGATGGTGAGATCGCTCAAGATCCAAAAAGAAGAAATAGTCTTGATGATGAGAGCAGAAGTAAGTCAAGCGATGATGAGGGAGTACTGCTGAATCTTTGAAGAGAAGGAGTAACAGTAAAGATCTCAAGGTTAACTCTAATGAGATAGCTACAGAAAGTCTGACATCTGTCAAAAAGGTTACAGAGAGAAGGGCAACTGAGAAATTGATGAGGGAGGCCCTAACTACATGGAGAGATTCAATGAGGGAATCTGAAGATAAAATTGACTCAAGTAATCCTAAGCGTGGAGTCAATCATGAAGCCTCAACAAGTAACTTGAATCCCTGTCTCCTAAAAGAATCTGGGACCTATGTTGAAGCCAACAAAAAAAAGGCAGATTCTCTTAAAGATCAGGTAGAACTGGAAGGTCACTATCACAAAAAGTTGATCTCAGTGGTAAAAGGATTGATAAGTGCGATTCATGGACTCGCTAAAGAAAATAAGGAGCTAACTAAGAAGCTTGACAGTGCCGAACAAGAGAGTTATGATATGGCCATCAGCATGGTAGATCTACAAGAACAAGTGGAAGAAGTTACCAAGAAGAATCGTCTACAAAACAGCCAGATCAAAGAGCTGATGAATACGATTCATGGAAGGAAGGAGATAGCAAAAGGAGATCAGGTGGGTCATAAAGGTAGACAAGAATGTGAACCCCAAAAGATCAGGAGTCTCAAGCATCCTCAAAATGAAGATGCTGCCAAACAAATGTCATGGGAGGAGGAACCTGGTCCGCACCAGAAAAAGAAAGTCGTACCTGGTCTAGAAAGAGGAAGAACAAGCTTTACTGGTCATCATCCTAAGGGACCCGATCTGATACGGGTTCCCAAACAGAGCCAGCAGTTCAGTTCGGAGACCTGGGTGAGAAAAGGACAGTTAAAAGGTAGCATATGAAGTACTGTTGCTCAAAATCCATTTGAAAAAACTTGAAAAATGTCATCTCACTCAAGGAACTCTGAGGGGAGTGTGCACTTTTGAAAAACACTCTCCTGTTATATGGAATCTGCTTGCTGCTGAAGAAAATTCTACAAGGTTCAGAAAACTCAGGGTGAAGTTGAGCAAGCACAAAGGGACCTGGTCCCCGTCACTCAGGTTAGTAGTCTTTCTAATGCTTATATGTGCTAAAATGCTAAAATTCTATGTCATTAAAACTCCACTCGCCCTCTTTTCAAAACTTAAGACCAAATGTTAGATCTTCTCCTGAACGGAATCGGTTTGTAAGAAAACCTTGGTGATCCCCCATCTTCTCAAAAAAATCTTGCCTTTATCAATCATGTCTATCAAACGAATTTGTCTCTCAAGATGTCCCAGACATGAACAGTTCTTCCTCACTCTTTAAGAATGAATTCCCTTTGGAACCACAGTCACAAAATCATCCACACCATCTCCAGCTTTGAAAGACCAAAACTTTTTCCTTTGCATGCTTAGATTCCCTCACGACTGGTCCCTCTACAACTCAAAATAACCAAACTCATGAAAAATCAATGTGCTAATCTTAAATCTTGTTCCATCTGGTAAACCTGACTCTGACGAGAGCGGTCAAACACTCTCTGCGTCCAAGTTCCTCCAAACCACTGAGATAATCAATGCAAAGGATGATAGAGCAAAGGTGTCTGCAAAATAATGGATTATGAATGTGTAACTACTAAGGTCCAAAGTTCTGCTGCTGAAAAGTCGAGCTGTTGTTATACCCCATTTTAAACGGGTTAAAGTAGAGTACAACATATTGGTGATTCCTATTTTGTTTAATTTAAGGAGTCGCCACCTAATTAATTTTAAAGGTGAATTAGTACACCTAATTATTAACTAAGGTAAAGCTAACTAAACCTCCGTTAATGGTCTGTTTAGTTAATGTAATTATAGGTAAGGGTTCTAGATATCCTAAAGGGAAAGAGTAAGGCATCCTTTACGATCCGTTTAAAAACGGTTAACCGGTCAGACTTCGGTTTAATCAAAGAAAGGGGTTAAATAAAATGTGTTACTAAAAGAGTTTAAAGAAAATAAAATATTTATTATAATTAAATGCGGATTAGCTTTTAAAGACAATAATGCATAAAATTTGGTAAATACAGAAAAAGGGTCAAATGTACACCTATCCTATCAATTTCCCTTTTATATTGACTACCCTTTCTAAATTAATGCTAGCACTGATTCCTATTCTTCTATCAAGATAATCAAAGCAAAAAAAATAAAATCAACAAGTATCCAACACAGCAGAAAGAAGAGAAAGAAAGTTAAAAATAGGAATAACCCCCCTTGCTCTCATTTCAATATCTGGATAGGAGAGAACGAGGGCAATGACTAATGAGGGATAGAAGCGTCATCTCGCCCCTCTTTCTTTTACTCAAATGTATAGCGAAAAGGCAGGATATGCTTGACGGGATGAAATGCAAATTTCCTTGATTCAATAAAGATCTCGAGTCTCGTTTGAGACTCCTCGCAACTCCGGATGTCATGCAAAAGAAGAAAAGAAAAGAAAAGAATTAGGGCGATGACATGATTCTATAATATACAAGATTTTATAATCGACAACTAACATAATAGAACAATTTCAATATTCAAAACCAACAAGTGACTTATGTATACATTATGTATATTTGAGTATAATTCGTGTATACACATTCATAAGGATACTTCGAAGGTTAATATTGGAAAGCTTTTGCCCCCCCCCCCCCCCTCCCCTTCCCGATGTTGCACAAGTTCCAAGGTATTTCCAGGAATCCCAGGCATGACTAACATCGCGAAGGGTTCAAGCTTAATCCATAATGACCAACTAAACTCCCCATAAATGTATTAACTAAAGTATACTGGTCATATACATATATACACATAATCAAACACAATATACTTGCAATGCACCATCATTTCAGAAGGCATTTTCACACTAAAAAATGGATAGGACCCACTTTCTTATTCAATTTTGACGTATGTCGACTTAAATAAGGGACTGGAAACCAAAAGGAAGAAACAACAAAGATAGCTTTAGATCTAATCCTCACAAAAAACACACACACATCAGTAACAAGAAATAAACATCAATAACTAAAGGGAGGGGAGATTACAACACAACATTTTATGAAATCCTTTTAAAGCATACTGACGGTGGGGAAACAGATTTTAGCTATCAATTCTTAAGCTGCATGTTTCAACTAAAAAGGGGTTGCAATCTAAAAGTGTTTAAAACATATCTCAGGAGAGCCTTCATATTTCACTAAACTTCTAACCGAAATAGAATGATTCATACTTTGTAAATCAGATTCAAAATCAACATATCTGAACTCTACTATAGATCATTCAACTAACACAAGACACATGTTTAACATGGACAAATTACACAATGCTTTCGGACATATTTAAACTAACAGGCTAGAGTAACAACTAGTCATGCTTGACATGATAGGCTATAACACATAAGATACACAATACTAAATTAACCTAACATACTAAATCATGTTTAACTACTAAACAAAACTAAGACAGAGGCATTCTTATCTAATCATACTAGCACATAAACATGCTTTGATCACAAGAACCACAAACTGAACTAACACAATAACATATTAAATCATACAAACAATAAACCAAGCTAGTACATAATAATTAAGAAACTGAAAAAAATGCAAAATAAAAGAGAAAAGGGGAATTAATGGACCTTCTTCGGGTGCAGCGAACTAAGGTGCGGGGTCTTAGATCTACGCCCGAACACCGACCTCGAACTATCCGAATTTATATAGTGAATGAAATACAAATTTTTGTAACAGCTGGAGCTTAACAGAGACCAATAAAGCTAGCAAAATTCAGTTTCATAAGAAGAGTAAATAACGTTTTAAGGGTATAGGCGGCGGCTCCCGAAAAAAAAAACCTTCAATGAACTCCAAATGCTAGTTTATATAGGACAAAACTAGGGTTTTCATTTTTGAGCGGGATTTTGAATTATCTAGGGTTTTGAAAACGAGTCAAACAAAATCGTTCAAATCTGAACGTTGAGATTTTGAAAGTTTTCCCCAAAATGTTGAGATTTTCACTGGAAAGGGGAAAGAGGCATCTGAAAAGCATTCTTTTTTGCACAAAAATGGCGAAAATAAAGGCCCCTTTCGGCTGAGGGAGCTTGGCAATTTTCTGAAAGAAGAAATGCGGGACAGAGGTGAAGAGCGCCTACTGTTCGTAGAAGAGAGAGATGAAGGTTTGCACCAAAATGGCACGACAGCTCTGTCTAGAGCTAAAGAAAGGGTAGGGTTTTAGCTGAAAAGGGAGGAAGGAAAGGGAGGCGCGGCTGAACTATTTTTTTTGGATATCAGGAATTAGGTTTTTTTTTGGGGGGGGGGGGGGGGGGGGGGGGGATGAATAGGAAGAGTGTGGGCCGGGTAGTGGGTAAGTTTTGTTTTGGGCTGATCGTTAACATGAATTTTGGGCTCGGATTTGGGGCTGATGTGAGGCCTTCTTGGGCTAAAAAATTATATTTTTCTTATACTGCTTTGGGCCTCTAAATTAAATAAAAGACATATTTTAATTAACTATATATTAATGTGTGCTAAAATATCACCTAATATAAAATATGTAATTATTAGTGCTCAGAAAAAAATAAAATTATACGACGTCGTAATAGTCGTGCGATAATATTTTAAAAGTTCAATCAGTGAATAAACGCTATTATTTAATTGCGCAAAAATAAATGCGATGCGTGTGCATAAGATGGTAAAAAAATGCTGAAATGATTATAATGTGAATTATAATAATACTGGTAATAATAATAATAATAATAATAATAATAATAATAATAATAATAATAATAATAATAATAATAATAATAATAAATAGTGGTAGTAGTAACGGTAATAAATAAAATAATAACAGCTGGTGACTACAAAAGGATAATGAAACGCCGGTATTAATAAAAAGCTAATAATTGTAGTAAAATATAAATAATTATTTCTTAAGTTACCAAAAATATTAGAAGCGTAAATAGATATTTTGGAGGAAGGCGGGACAAAATTGGGTGTCAACAGCTGTGAGGGCATTGATGAGTCTAGAAATACTGGTACCACTGAGGGAAATGAAGTTGCAACAAGAATTTCAAGTAACCCCATCTCATTCAGTTGGGTTAAATACGTAGAGGACTCTATCCAAACTGTAGATGGTAACTTGGCTAAAAAAGGAGTGGGACTGTCAAATATCTTAAAGAGTGAAGTGGAAATTGTGACTGGATATGTTGATGCCCTGCAAGCTGCGAGGGATGATGAAAAGGTTAAGAGGGAAGGAAGTAAAATAGGAAACGTGCAACAGGGACCTGATCTTTAAACTCCAGGAGTGTTCGAAATCATTCATTCGTCGGACTACTCCTACCTCAATTGAAATTCCAGACTCCTCTAGGGTGATAAAAGATAGCATCCCTACAGTTGTGCTCTTAAAAAAACCTTCCTCTGAAAAGGCAAGTCAGTCTAACAACTCTGTTCTTGAAATAGATTCTGATGAGAATGTATAAAGTGAATAAGCAGTCAAGGAGAATAGCATGGATCGACCTCCTCAAAGGTAAAGAAAGCAAAGCAAACGAGTAACCTTGTTCCTCCAAGAAGAAGATAAAGATACAGGACTTGAATGATGAAAAGCAAGTCTCTCTGAGAAATCAAAAAGTGCTGCTTGGTAGAGTATTTGACCCAGAAATCTCTGAAAAACATGGCATGAAAGAGCTTCTGGAGATTGTCGAATTTTAGAAGTGGAAACATCTGCTTGTTGCTTCTGCTCCCAGTGTCTTTGAACAAGAAGTAGCTGAGCTCCATGATAAACCTAATTTATACCGAGAACTCTAATTTGGCTCTAAAAATCATTCAGAGGAAATTGAGATCACTGATACAAAGCTGCAAATCTGACTGTCCCAACCAACGGATTGAAAACTATGAAGAGAAAAACCTTGCAAGCTTTTAGAAATTTGACTGTCAAGAAGGGTCTTGAGTCCTCTGAAAGATTTCATAAGAAGCAGTTGAAGCAGTAATATCAACTTATGTTTGAACTCATTAACAATGTGTTACTTCCTAGAGCTGAAGGGAGGTGCACAACTTCGATTTTAGACCTGGTTATAATTATCAAAGACAGCAAGCATGGCCTTCCTTATGGTCTCTTCTTAATCAGGGTGTTTGAGGATTTCAGTGTCAAGACTAGAAAGGCTACTGGAGGGAACAATGAAGCAGATGATCACTCTGGGGATCTTGGAAGAATGCGATTGCATACCTAAAAATGAAGGTTTGGGGAGAAGCTATGCTATCTCTGACCTAATCAAAACACAGCAGCAAGCAACTATTGAAATCAATAGGCTTGAAGTTGAAAATGATAGTCTGAGAGCTGAATTGGTTGGACAGACACATGAACCTGGTCCCAATAGTGAGCTTATCTATGCAAATGCTGAGCTCTAAGCTAAAAATGCTCACTTAAAGGAGAAGGAGGATAAGCTTCGTGATCAGTTGATCGAGAATCAACAAGATGCTGGTGAACATGTAAATAACATTCTAAAGTCCCTTGCTCGTGCTCCCTAGCTCTTCTCTCTGTTATGTCCTCCATATTTTAGCCTCTTGAGCCCTAAAGTCCCCTCTGGCTACCTCCAGCTCTCCCTGCCTCTGACATGATGTTTTAGCTTTTTAATTATCATGTTTGTATTATCTAGACTACTGCTTTGGATAATTACTTCATCCTTAGTATGCATGGCTGTGTTTGTTATCTTTTTAATGATGTCAAAAGGGGGAAGACATACTGAATTAAAAGGGAAAACAGTGCTGCATGATGTTGAATTAAGGGGGCAGATGGTTCACACAGAAGCTATATTTTGTTTCTAACATGTTGCACTTGCCTTGAAAATAATAGTCTGCATCGAAGGGGGAACAAATGGAAAGCTGGTTCTCAGGGGGAACATAGTCTATGAGTTTATCATCATCAAAACGGGAAAAATTGATAGTTTCAAGTTCATTCGTGTTTTGATAGTTGTCAAACTGTTTTAGAACTAGATAGAGAACTGGTCTGTAACCTGCTCTCTGTGCACCTCGCACCGCCTATAAAGAATAGCTGTAAAGTTGAGCCACTTGCTGCTCACAAGTACAACTGTGAGTTGGCCCATGCTTTAGGTCAAAATTGAAGGGTGGTCATTTTTCACCCCACATGCTCCTACTATATATACAACATGATGGCAACGTATTGAGTAGACTTGAAAACCTAATCTAAATCATACAAAATTGCTGCCACAAGTTCTCAAGATCTCTCAAGAACAAAGTCACCTACAAGTTGAAGAACCTGATCCAGGCATAAGATTCAGTCTAAGTTCTTTATATTGTTGTGTGTCTTTGTTTGTTTGTGCTTAAAAGATAAACCTACTCTTCTCTTTAAAGGAAGCTATTTGTAAGTGCTTTAAAAGTCTCAAAGAGTGCTGGTTGGAAGTGTGTTTCCTCAAGCTGCTGAGTGGTACCCTAGGCTAGGATTAGTCTAAGTGTATTAGTGTCCTTAGCTAGATTTAGCTAAGTGGAGTTGCTTGCAATCAGAGTATTGCAAGGGTTGAGGGACTATACGAGTTAGTTCCTAGGTTACATAAGCGTTATTGTAAGGGTGAGGGATTATGAGAGTTAGTTCCTAGCTTACGATAGAGTTATAACCTGAAGTTGCTCGGTGTAGTGGAGTTAAAATCCTACTGGAGTAGGTCATGATTTTTAATCCCTTGAGCTAGGAATTTTCCACAGTAATATCTTGCCTTCTATACTTACTGCGTTGCAAGGGAACTGGTACTCAACCAGGTCCCTCATATATTGTGTTTGGTGGACGCATAGCCTATAATAGTTTCCCTCACTTCGAGGTGCCCCTTGGGCTAGATATTCGGGAGTGTAACACCTTCAGGACCGTGTCATTCCATAGGTCGTTCCTACTTGCACCACAAACTCCTTTATAAGTGCCACTACCACTTCTTGAGACACATGCATCACAACTGGCGCGGGAATCAATACTTTAAACTGTGGGCGCTCTTGTATGGTGAGTGACGCCACTGTATGCTCGAGTGCTTGAATAGGATCCCGAATTACAGGATTGCCTACGACCCAATCCTCTTCTCTTTCTATCAGATAAATTGTATTGTTGCCATGATTAGACAAAGGATTGGTGTTTACGTTTGGCGCTGCCGTTTGGAGAATGATATCCTTTTTGTCAATCATGTCTTGTATTTTGTACTTCTGATTGATACAATCCTCAATACTGTGTCTATTTCCACCAGAATGGTAAGCATATGTCTGGTCTGCCCGGTAAAATCTATCCCCGGGATTAACCATCTTTGGGAGAAGTGTTTGGATCATTCCTGTAGCGCTCAACCTCCTGAAATGTTTAGTTCGACTCTCTATTAACGAGGTGAACGTATGGGCAGGCTTCTTTCAAAATTTTGACATGGCGCCTTATCGGCATTTGGTGGTCATTGATTTTGGTAATTTGCTGGTGGATTATTTCGTGGAGGTCTGTAAGCAGGCGGGGGATTTTTATAATTTGGCTATGGAGTTTGGTAATTTGGTGGTGGTGATTGGAAGGTAGTTTGGGGAGCTTGGTAATTTTGGGGTGGTGAATGAAAAGTGGGTTGTGCTTAATATACGAGCATCGTGTTATATGGATTGGGTAAGTAGGCATTTAGGGGTGGTGATGGATATATTTCCATTGGAGATCGGAATTCTTCCTCTTTTTTTTTGGTCTCGGGCTAGGTGTGAGAGACGTTCGCCACGTCTTCTTTTTTCTTTCTGATGATCCCCGTAGAGCTTTATCTGGTAGCCTTGCCGACTACGCTCATGATCCCTTCTGACTTGAGGCCATCTTTGATGGCTTCCCTCATTTTTACAAGTTTGTAGAATGGCCTTCCAGCCATTAACAACGTTCGATCATAAAAATCCGTTTCTTGAGAGCGGATGAAAACTCAGACTAGTTCTTTTGCGCTCATTAGCGGTTGCACTCTAGCAGCTTTGGCTCTCCACCTACTCGCATACTCGCGGTAGTTCTCGGCGAATTTCTGTTTACTTTTTCCAAGTAGGACCAGTCTGTTACTGTTTCCACATTAAAACAAAATCTTTCCATGAAGGGTCCTGCCATATCTTCCCACGTGGTCCATCAGCGTATCCCTTGTGCCGTGAACAATTCAGAGGCTTCTCTTGTCAAGCTTAGTCTAAATAGCCTCATAATGAGTGCCAGATTAGTTCGGACACCGACTAGTTGGTCATAATAAGCTCGAAGATGGGCCTTGGGGTTGCCCGCTCCATTGAACATTTCAAATTTACTCACTTTGAAGCCTCCGGGAAAGTCCAAACCCGGATGCATGCAGAGATCATGTTATGACCCGCTAGGTCATTATGTGCATTTTGACCATGTTACCCCTGCTAGTTCATTTTGAGACTAGGAGCAAGCCTAGTGAAAAACTTGAGAACATGGAGTCTTAAAATGAAAGCATATGACCAATAGTTGACCTTTGGGCAAACAGACCTTTTTTGAAATTTCGTCGACTATGTGAGGTTCGAAAGGAACATTATGACCAGGTGGGGTAAATGGTTCAGTTCCCGAGATATTTGATTGTATTTTGTGCACTTGTTTGAAAACTTGTTTAATACTGTTTGGGGGTTGACTTAGTAAATTAGACTTCCGTTGGGAATTTTGAGGCCACGGGTGAGTCCGTAGCATATTTTTATATGTGAGTGCATATCTAGTTTGTGTATGTAAGGCCTTGGATTTTTTTGTATGTCGGGTTTTTGGGAGAAACTGGATGAAAAATAAGGCTTTCTCATTCTGGTGTGACCGCTGCAACGGATGTGGGTATGCTACAGCAGGTCTACCACAGTGGAAACTTGGCCGCCATCGCGGTGAGTTGAGTTTAGGGGATTTTCGCCATCGTGGGTAGTGGGCCGCCATAGCAAGACTGCTATGGTGCGGGGTAGACCACTATGGCCAGCCGGGCCATTTAATGAGGTTCGCCGTAGTAGGGCTCTCAGACCGCTATAGCGGGACCGCTGCAGCGAAATTAATGACCGCTGCGGCAATCGTCGGGAATCAGAAAACCTAATTTATATTGCTAAGCATGAGTCATTAGCCATAAAACTCCCTAAGCATTTCCTAAAGCAGTAGAGGTGACTTTGTTCATTCTTTTGGTGAAAGCATCTTTGAAGGTAAATCCTGAGCATTTCTTGTTTCCTACCATTCCTCCATTTATTATTTATGCTAATTCTAGGTTCCCTAATGGTATAAGAAAATCTTAGAACCCTAGAATCAGTAAAACCTTGTGTAAATCGTGGATTGTTGAATTTAGTAATATTTATATTATCTAGAAGTGTAGGTTATAACTTTCTAGGATGGGAAATTTATTAATTATGGTGAGAATTATGTATTGAGACTTAGGGTTCCACCCAAATGGGGATTTTGCCTAAAATCGTATTTGAAAGGGTTAAAGTGATTAGAAAATCCATGAATTGGAAGAATATGATTATTGAGATTGAGGGTAGGATAAATTCATCCGTAAATTCTGGCTTCACCCATTTGAAAAGGTTAGGAGTATTTTGGGTATTCTTTCCCAAGTGTTGTTCTTACTTTGATTAGATGGTCTGTTGCTCACTTAGTGTTATATTGTTATACTTTGAGCGATCCGACGAGCTATGAAAGGGAAATGCTCTAGCAGAGTAGCTCGCATTTGTTCCAGTCCTGCACCTGAAGTAGGTTATGATTTACTTGAGTTAGACTTCGATTAGCTGATTGCATATGTAATAGAATTGACGAGATAAAGCATGATTAGGTCTTCGGACAAGACGTATGGTTAGATATTACTTAGGTTGGTATGATTTCTTATTTTGTGGGCTAGTCGCAATTACGTTATGAATTGAAACCTGAGGTGTATTTGTTGTGATATAAGAAAGAAGGAGTTGATATTTATTTTTCTTGTAGATTGAGATGACTTATGCATTTATGTTGTTGCTGAGTTGATTTATCTGAATCTTGTTATGACTTGTGGTATAGTGCCTTGTATTCCTTGACATTGATAATATTAGTTGATCATGTTTCATATTGAGTGTTGAACTGGTAATACGTTGAGATTCATCTTGAGATCAAATACAAAGATATATATAAAGACACATTTGATAGGGGGTGAGGATGTGGCCTGGTTATGGGCTCGTGATCTGAGGTCAGTTCCAGAGCGAGTGGTACATGGACACCATGGGTCCCCAGCAAGTCATGACTATTGTGCGATACACACAACGGTGCCTATGCCATTTAGATGACTTTAAGTCCCCAGAATGATTTTCAAAACCCGAACTTGGCTTAACTATTTTCTCAAATAAAAAATGGAAAATGCAACAGAACATGTCTATGCATGTATCATTTTTTGGATCCCAACAAGGAATGGAAATAAATGCTTTGGGCCAAGCCCAATAATAAGAAGAATCGAGATTTTAGGGGGCTAACACTCTTCTGAATATGAGTACATGTTGAAGCCCACTTTAAACCAATTTTCAGAATAGGAAACAATTATAAATAAGTTTTGGGGCCAAGCCCAAAACAGAAAAAGCCTCTTTTAAAGAGAGTTGTGAATTTTTAGGATTTAAACCCAACTCCAAAATCAATTGTATGTATATACATGTCTATGAACTGTTGATAACAAAACAAATTATTTTATAAGTCAAAACCGTTTAAATTAAGTTATTTTATAAGTCAAAACCGTTTAAATAAATGAAAACGTTCATCAACACGAAGTGTTAGGTGAGGCGTTCAAACGTATTATACGGATTGGCCCGAATGAAATTGTATGATTAAAAAGTATGTACAAACATATGTGTATCGAAAACTAGAATATTTTTACTCTTTTATGTATAAAACACGTTACCCTTATATATAAAAGGGAAACTATTCTTATCTGGATATTATAAATCCAAACCTAAATACCCCATATATAAGAGGGATATATTCAATTCCTTTTTCCAAAAAAATCAAATGATATGCAATAAATGACAGATTTTATAAATGCGGGAATAAACGCTAAATAAACAGTTAAAGCAAATAATCATACATTAGAATTCAAAGGTCAACTGTATAGTACGAATCCTTAATACTACGGTGCCTAAGACCTTCCCTAGGGAATCACCAGAACCCTTACCTAGAACTTTGGATTATGAAGTATTTTTTCACGATATTTGAATAAACCCTTCACCCTTGGTTTTCCTAATTTCCTAAAATTTAGGTGACAACTATTTTTCAAAACAAATTCCGAAAGAGCACCAACAAGTTCGAAGTAGCTTTCCTAGCGCTAACCCTGCCCGCGAAATGTGAACTGTAACAGTTACTACCGTCTGTTTGTGAAGGGGTTTGCTTCTATAGCTTCGTATTTGACCCGGTTCACACAGAAAGAAGTACCTTTTCAGTGGTCCGAAGAGTGTGAGGAGCACTTTCAAAAGCTCAAGACTTTATTGACTACAGCTCCGATTCTAGCATTGCCCGTGGAGGGCAAGAATTTTGTGATTTATTGTGATGCTTCTCGTTCTGGTTTGGTTGCTTTGTTGATGCAGGAAAATAAATTTATTGCCTATGCTTCCAAACAACTAAACATTTATGAAAAGAACTATCCTATGCATGATTTGGAGTTGGTAGCGGTGGTATTTACTTTAAAGATCTAGAGGCACTATCTCTACGGTGTCCATTATGGGGTATTCACTGATCATCGCAGTCTTCAGCATGTGTTTACTCATAGGGATCTTAATTCTATGCAGCGGAGGTGGATGGAGTTGTTTTAAGGATTATGACATTATCATTTTATATCATCCTGGCAAGGCTAACGTGGTAGCAAGTGCCTTGAGTAGGAAGCCAACTAGTATGGATAGTTTGGCTCGCTTGATCATATCAGAGCGTTCGTTAGCCATAGAGGTCCAGACTCTGGCTAGCAGTTTTATGAGGCTTTATATGTCTGATTCGGGCAGAGTGTTAGCTTGTGTTGAGGCAAGTTCGTCATTTCAAGATCCGTGATAAGGTTTGAGTGGTGAGGCTAAGGTGGCCATGATTGATAGTAAGGGGGTCTTGAGGATTAAGGGACGCATTTGTGCTTCTCGCGTTAATGACTTGATTAGGACGATTTTGGAAGAGTCTCACAGTTCTAGATATTCTATTCACCTTGGTGCCACCAAGATGTATCGTGACTTGAGGCAGCATTATTAGTGGACTAGGATGAAGCCTGATATTGTTGAATTTGTTTCTCAGTGTTTGAATTGTCAGCAGGTTAAGTACGAGCATTAGAGACCTGGGGGTACGCTTCAGAGAATGCCTATTTTTGAGTGAAAGTGGGAGAGGATAGCCATGGATTTTGTCATTGGTCTTCCGAAGACCTTGAGTAAGTTTGATTTGATTTAGGTCATTATTGATAGGTTGACTAAATCTACTCATTTCATACCAATTCAGATCACCTACACTGCTCAGAAGTTGGCCTAGATTTATATTCGTGAGATTGTTCATTTGCATGGTGTCCCTATTTCCATCATATCTGATAGAGCAGCGTATTTTACGTCCCGATTTTGGAGGACTTTGCAGGCTGAGTTGGGCACTCCATTGGATTATGGTACAATTTTTCACTCTCAGAGAGATGGTCAGTCTAAGAGGACGATTTAGGTTCTCGAGGATATGCTCCAAGCTTGTGTGATTGATTTTGGTGGTCATTGAGACCAATTTTTACCACAGGCAGAGTTTGCTTATAATAATAATAATTACCACTCGAGCATTGATATGACTCTATTTGAAGCCCTTTATGGGAGGCGATGTAGATCTCCTATTGGGTGGTTTAATGTATTTGAGGTAAGACCATGGGGTACTGAACTTTTGAGAGAGTCATTAGACAATGTTAAGGTGATTCAGCACAAGCTCTTAGAGGCTCGGAATAGACAAAAGGAATATGCTGATTGAAAGGTCCGAGATCTTGAGTTCATGGTTGGGGAACAGTTTTTATTGAAGGTCCCACCCATGAAGGGTGTGATGAGGTTTAGGAAAAAGGGCAAGCTCAGTCCTAGGTTCATCGGCCCATTTGATATTCTTAGCCGTGTAGGGGAGGTAGCCTATAAGTTACCTTTGCCTCCAGGTTTGACAGGTGTTCACCCCGTGTTTCAAGTCTCTTTGTTAAAGAGATATCACGGTGATGGTTCTTACATTATTCGTTAGGTTTTAGTCTTGTTGGATGAGAACTTGGCTTATGAGGAGGAGCCTATTGCTATCTTATATAGGGAGGTTCGTAAGTTGAGGTCTAAAGAGATAGCGTCAGTGAAAGTTTAGTGGAAGAATCGTCCCGTTGAGAAGGCTACTTGGGAGACCGAGTTTGATATGCGTAATAAGTATTCCCAGCTTTTATCACAGTCATGTACCTTTCCTTTTGTTTCCTCCATTTGTCCGTTCGAGGACGAATAGATGTTTAATTGGTACCTGATGTAACAACCCACTAGGTCGTTTTGTGCATTTTGACCATGTTACCCCTTTTGGTTCATTCCGATACTAGGATACAAGCCTAGTGAAAAACTTGACAACTTGGAGTCTTAAAATAAAAGTATTTGACCAATAGTTGACTTTTGGGTAAATAGACCTTTTTCAAAATTTCATGGATTCTGTGAGGTCCAGAGAGTTGATTATGACATGGTGGGTAAATGGTTCGATTCTCGAGGCATTTAATTATATTTTATGCACTTACTTGAAAGCTTGTTTTATTCCGTTTGGGGCTGACTTAGTAAATTAGACCTCCGTTGGGAATTCCGAGGCCACGAGTGAGTCCGTAGTGTGTTTTTACATATGTGTGCATATCTGGTTTGTGTATGTGGGGCCTCAGATTGATGTTAGGTTTTTGGGAGAAACTTGGTGAAAAAAGAGATTTTCTGGTTCTGGTGCGACCACTGCAGCGGATGTAGGTCTGCTACAGCGGGTCTGCCACCATGGTGAGTTGAATTTATGGGATTTTTTCCATAGCGGGTAGTGGGCCGCCATATTGGGACCACTACGGTGCGGTCTGGACTGCTATGGTGAGTCGGGCCATTTAACGAGGTCCGACGTAGCGGGCTCTCTGACCGCTATAGCGGGACCGCTGCAGCTGAAGTAATGACCCCTACGGCGATTGTTAGGAATCAGAAAACCAATTTTATATTTTTAAGTACGAGTTATTAGCCATAAAACACCCTAAGCAGTTCCTAAAGTTGTGCCTTTGTTCATTCTTTTGGTGAAAGCATCCTTGAAGGTAAGTCTTAAGCATTTCTTGTTTCCTTTCCATTCCTCTATTTATTACTTATGCTAATTCTATGCTCCCCAATGGTATAAGAAAATCTTAAAACCCTAGAATCAGTAAAACCTTGTGTAAATGGTTTATTGTTGAATTGAGTACAAATTATATCATCTAAAAATGTAGGTTATCACTTTCTAGGATGGGAAATTGCTTAATTATGGGGAGAATCATGTATCGACACTTAGAGTTCTACCCAAATGGGGATTTTGCCTAAAATCTTATTTGAAAGGGTTAAAGTGACTAGAAAATCTATGAATTGGAAGACTAGGATTGTTGAGATATTGGGTTGGATAAATTCATCCTTAAATTCTGGTTTCACCTTTTCGAAAAGTTTAGGAGTATTTTGGGTATTCTTTCCCATGTGTTGTTCTTACTTTGATTAGATGGTCTGTTGCACACTTAGCGTTATATTGCTAGACTTTGAGCGTTCCGAGGCGTTACAAAAGGGAAAAGCTCTAGCAGAGTAGCTAGAAGTTGTTTCAGTTCTGCACCTGAGGTAGGTTATGGTTTACTTGAGTTAGACTTTGATTTGTTGATTTTATACGTAGTAGAATTGACAGGTGAAAGCATGATTAGGTCTTCGAACAAGACGTCTGGTTGGATATTACTTAGGTTGGTATGATTTCTGATTTTGTGGGCTTGTTGCCATTACTTTATGAATTGAAACCCGAGGTGTATTTGTTGTCATATGGGAAGGAAGGAGTTGATATTTACTCTTCTTCTTGATTGAGATGACTTATGCATTTATGTTGTTGCTGAGTTGATTTATCTGAGTCTTGTTATGACTTGTGGTATGGTGCCTTGTATTCCTTGACATTGATAATATTGGTTGATCATGTTTCATATTGAGTGTTGAACTGGTAATACTCCAGAACTGACCTCGGATCACGAGCCTATAACTGGGCCACATCCTCACCCCCTGTCAAATATGCCTATATATATATAGGCATATTTGACAGGGGGTGAGGATGTGGCCCAGTTATAGGCTCGTGATCTGAGGTCAGTTCTGGAGCGAGTGGTACATGGATACCATGGGTCCCCTACAGGTCATGATATTTTGCGAAAATTGCCTTTAGTATGTGTGTATGGTTGAGATACGATCATTGGTTGCATTACATTGGACTTACCTTATTCTTATAATTGGTTGATGACTGTTGTGGATTATTTGATTGTTGTGCCTATCTGCCTATTCTGTTGATTTTATGAACGTATGCATGATACTAATCTTAGTTAGCCTATGATATCTACCGTTACATAGTGTTTGTACTGATACTACCTTGTTGCACCATTTCTGAGTGCAGATTGTGTGCCAGGGACTTCGTCCAGACCTCACGTTTAGCCTGAAGTTATTTCTCGTTTAAATCAGAGGGTGAGCTCCTTTCCATGCCATGTCGCCTGAAGATCTTTGCTTATTGATATATATTTCATTTCTATGCACTTATGTTATTTCTGACAGTTATTTATTCTTAGACAGCTTTATGTTTTAGAGTCCTTGTACGACGACTTTCAGATATTTAGGGTTGTAATAGCTTAGATTTTCGCACTTTTGTTTCATTCTGGTATAATTAGACAGTTTATGGTTTAACTTCATTGTTATTGATTTATAATTGGGTTATTGATTGAATAATTGGCTAAGGGGATTGTTCGCCCACTAGGGGTTAGTGTGGGTGCCATCACGACAGGTTGGGTCTTGACAGATCATCATAGCTCAAACCCATAGCTTTGTGAGTAGATCTCGTGGACTGCTTCAACATTTCATCCATCTTGCGCTCTATTTCCTTATCATGCCTATATTGCTTGGCTCTCCATGACTTTTCCATCTCCTCATAGTGATCAAGCTCTTGGTGATCTGGTGAGAAGGTATTTGGGGTGACAGGTGTGTGGAAAGAAATAGTTGGATGGGCGGGGTGGATTTTAGGTGTGTGGGTAGTTTTTGAGGTTGGTAGGGAAATGGTGCTTGGGCATATAGTGGAGCTAGGGTGAGTGTGTTGCGGTGCTTGGTAAGATGGAACTAAGTGAGTGGTTCCATAGATTTGGACAGTGTTGAGAGGCAGTGGGGTGTGGTACGACGTACCAATGTGGGTTAGGTAAGAGGTGATTGGGTTCGGGGTATGGCATTGTGGTTCCAGTATGGTAAGCGGGGAAGTGATCGGTAGCGGCAAACTTAAAGATGGAAAAGGCGGTGGAGGCGTCCTTGCCTCAGTAGGTGCCTCTTTGGCAGCATTGGCCATCTCCGCTCTTGTGACCTTCTCTTGGAGGTTTGCGACCTTTTCAAACAACATTTTGATGACATACTCTGAAGGCGAGGACTCTTTCAACTCAGGTATGGGCGAGTCCCTGCTGACGAGTTCAGCCCGGTTCTATTCATTTTTTGAAGTACCAGCCATCGTTGCTTTGTCTTGTTGGAAAAGAGATGCTATTGCAGCTTTTGATCTTGTGAAGTATGCCAGTGTGCAACGAACACATATCAACTTTCTCTTTCTATAAGAAAAGAACAACTCAAAGGAAAATGACGTTAGTACGTTTGTCCTTACAACTGTGTGTTTGGCCAAAGGCCCTACTTTCTAATACTAGGGCGGGAGTACTACCCAAATCTCTCCCGTGTGGACTAAATTCTCCAACTCAAACTTGAAAGCCTCACATTCTTCAATGTCATGCCCAGGGTCTCCAGAATAGAACATAAAAATCCTCCTTTGACTTGTTCCCACAGACGAAGCCTTCCAAGTGGCCTAAATTGGGTGGACCTTTCCTGTACTTGCCAGATTCTGAAAAATACTTGTGTACGAATCATTGAAGATGGTGAAGTCATAACACCAAACGTGCGTGTCCAAAGAGATTCTTTTATTTGAAGGGACTGTGTCGTGAACCAATAAGGACTAGGGTCCCCACAGCTTGTGAATTGTCTTGTCGTCAATCAATCTTATAATCGTTCTCTTGAAAGCCACACATTCCTCAGCGGTGTGGTCGGGTTGATTTTTTTGGAACTGGCACCTCTTGTGCGCGTAAATTGGAGCGTAGGGGGGCAACCTCTCATGGCTAGTACAAGTGGCCCCCACACTCTTCAGCTTCTTAAAGATTTCCTCGCATCGTACGTGTTTTGGTGAAACCCGGCAAGGGCAAGCAACAACTTTTAGTGAAATTATCCACCAAGCTAGTGATGCCGGGTGGACAAACTCTATCTGTACTTCGGGGTCCTCCCCATGGTTTGTGGAGGCAACAAAGGCGACCTCCTTAGATAGCCAAGTGGGCTCTTACAGGTCGGACTCCGCTTCATAGTCTTCGGATTCTTGCCCATCTAGCACGGGTATGTACCCATGTAGCGTTCTTTTGACGTCATCCGAGAGGTCCTCTTGATGTTGCCTTGTCCTAGTGGGCTCTTTCGGCGAGCTTTTCGGCGAGCTTTTCGCCGAGTCCAACATCTCATCGGCCTCTTTGATTTTAGCCTTGACTGCCCGAAATTTTCTCTCCAAGTCTTGGATCTTCATCCGAAGCGATCCTTTGTTTTCCTTCTTGATGGCAGTGTGTTCCGGAGTGTTCATGGTGTCAAATCAACCTTTTGGAAATGTGACTAATATTAATTCCATTATACGAGTTTTTGAGTTATTTGGTATTTTCCTTTGTTTTTCTTTGGGATAGTGATCGGTACATGAGATCAATCAATCATTCAAACGAAACATATGAGACACAAAAGCACATAGCAATATATAGCAATAAGCATAAATACTACTCGTGTTCCTAAACCTTTTTGAAAGTTCCTAAACCTTTTTTAACCAAGGCTTTCTAATCGTTTGAAACATAAATTTTCCATTTGTACCAAACCACCCACCATAATCATAAATTTCATTAATAATATTCTTCCTCGAGGGGTACGAAAGGATAAATAAAGACAAGACAGAAAAGTAAACCAGCAGAAGCGCCCTCCTGCAGCTAATGATGAAGCCCTGTCGGTCCTCGCCCTCTTGACCTTTCGAAGGGTGGTCTGGATGTGGAGGTGAGTCGATATCATCATGGCGTCCATCAGAAACCCTTTCTCTGTGAAGCTCATTGGGGCAAGGTCATACAAAGTATTTTTCATCCGATCATCAAGCTCTACCAAGCAATCGTAGGTGAACTCCAGCTCATAGGTCAAGTTTTCTATGGTAGCTTGATCTTGCTCTATCTTCTCCAAATACTTGGCATTCCTATCATCGGCCCTTCTTTGGATCAAGCGAGCTTTGATCTCAGCCTTGGAGGCCTTGTCTTGCACACAATTGTAGAGAATGGGATTAGGAGTGAGGGTGCCTTGCAAGTTAGCCCTTAACCAATCTCTATATTTTTCTTCACACCCAGGATGAAACCTATCGGGAGCTAAAGTGTCTGGACCCCAAGATATGCGACTATTCCATTGCCGAACACAATCGCCGACCCGCTGAATTTTGTCTTCATCATAGTTAATCATAAATTCCCCCATATTCTTGACTTGGGGTATGACTTGGGTTCTACCAAATTGTCCTAAAACACTAGCAGGTGCATAAGGGTGAATCCCTCGAATCCCCATGAGTGGTAGGAATAGACACTTTCTTCCTTTGACCATAATGGTGTTAGTTATGAAGTCATTGAACATCCACTATATGCTATCCTTCCTAAGTCTGGAAAAGATGAAGACCCAACCTTGCTTGGTTTGATGTCCAAAATTCGAACAATGGGTGTCAAGGTCATTCTTCTCTGTCGGCCTACTCAAGTACTGGGTACCCTCGACTTTGTTCATCTGCTTGATGATCCACCATTGTGGGAGTAGGTTGCATCCTTGGAAGTACCTAAATGATTTCTACACAGGCTTAGGGCTCGGTACATATCGGCAAGGATGACGTGGATCAAGTCAAAGTATTTGGTTTCTTCATTTCGGGTTATGCCATAAAAGGTAGCATGGGTGACCGAGACGATTCAGGTGTCTATGGCTAAGGTTCCATCTTTGGGAAAGACCATGAGTCCCAAAAAGCAAATGGCAAAGGCTAAGAGTCGGGTGGCTTCCGATTCGACAAAGGTTTTAAATTCGGCGGGGTGTTTCACAAATCCATTTAGGTTACCGGATCTTTTGTACAACTCTCTAAAGGGTATGGTTGGACCGAATATCCAATTAGCATGAGATAGGGACAACATGTCTAGTATTTGATTGGGGGTGGGATTTTGTGGAATTAGGACATGGTTGTTGGGTTTCTTTCTCCTTTTTAAGCAAGTCCCCATACTATCTGTGACATCTCGCAACTCCTCCAAAGTCGTGGCCATTTCCACATTATCCTCGAATCTGAATACTATTCTATATCGGTCTCAAAACCCGGTGATTACCTCAATCAACTCTCTATAGCCCTTCATATTCATAATGGATGGCAGGTTCCCTAAATGGTAGGTAATCTTCTTTTTCTCATCCTTACTCATCCAACCAGACCATATGTTCAACAAATAGGGCACCTCAATAACCATGTCGAACTGTAAGTCGCTCAGTATCTACAAAATAAAGGCCTGGTTAATGATCCCCCCCCCCCCCCACCCCAATAGGAAATGGTTTAGGACATAGTCACATAAAATGTTTCCATTTAGCACATAGATACGGTGTCTTTCGGGTCATAGACCATTTTTTACAAAAGGTAGTCTACCTAATGGGCTTTAGATACGTGTCAAATATCCAAAACCCGTCTATTTCATCTATGGATTTGGCTTAGCTTTATCCTAGGCATATGCAAGAGTGGGCTTTTCGAATGACATTGGATCCAGGCGGACTACTCGGGGTGAACCGTTGTCCGTTGTTAGGTGACCGCACACCAACTCCTCGTTCAACGTGTTCCAAAAAAAGGGTGTTTCAGATTTTTTAGTGAAGGCTAGACTACGAGCCCGCGTGTGCCTTTTGAAATCATGCTTTTTGCCAGGAGTGACGGAATTGATGATATGAATGCATGACAATTTATATTTTGCAAGAAAGTAAACAATTAAGCAAATATTCACAATTAATATCACATTATATTGAAACCCTTATGATTAGAACCTAGAAAATCCCCAGCAGAGTCGACAGCTATTATGGTTCACTTTTACGCGGGTGCATAAAAGCTACTAAGAACTCGTGGACTCTATTCGGATTTTATGTTTTTTAGAGTCGCCACATACTTTTATAATGGAATTTAGGAAAACCGGGTAAAAAGGGTTTAAAACAAGAGAAAAATTCTTTACAACCAGAGTTCGAGGTAAGGGTTCTGGTGATCCCCTATGTAAGGTTTTAAGCACCCTAGTATTAAGGATCCGTAGAATACGGTTGACCTGCGAGCTTCAATGTGTGATTAATGTAATTATTTGCTAAAAATGTTCTTTTCTTGCAAACTTGTCATGCTAATCATCACTTTTAGTTTTTTTTGGTAAAATGTCCCTTTTGGAAAAAGATTTGGTTTAAAATGTTTATGAGGGGTTCAAATCACTTTATTTCCATACCAAACACACTCGAGATTTCTCTTAAGTAGAATTGCTACTAACTTTGTCCAAATGATATGATTTTATTCCTTATAAGTTTATTTATAGAAAATAGGAGGAGTATATCTCCTCTATAACAATTGTATAGGTAAAATATAAGTGAGAAAAAAAAGTTAGTTCTTAGTCCATTGAAGCTCAAATATTCAACCATATTCTACTCCAAAGCCAACTTAATCCCAAACTAAGGTTCAAGTGTATTTCCCTTTGTTTTATTGTTTTAAAGTTTGGGCTTTTGGCCCAAAAAATGTGAAAATACTCGCACTCAAAAAAAGAATCTCGCATGTCACAAGTATCAAACCATATGCTTGCCCTTACTTTCTTTCCATACTAATTCCAAAAACAATCGGTTGTAGATCACGAAGATCTTTTCGGGTTGTAATGATGGCTTTGGATTGGGTAGGATACAAATTTGGGTACAAACGTGACTATCCCTTCCTTGAGCGGTACATTTGACTTGGTTGAGGCCTTTTATTTGATTCACCACGATTTTATTTTCTTTCCACCTTTTCTCTTCTTAGTCGCATCTTTCTATTGCCTTTTTATTAACCGCCCCTTTGCACTTGTTACAGAATACTTTCTAGCAAACACAAAAATAAACAAAACTTCTTTCTTTTTCTTTTATTTGCTTTCGTGTAAGGGCAACCTTTTCATTTCTAGCTACCGCCATTCCACTTTCGATTTTCGTCAACATTTCTCACGTGGCCTTTCACCCCCAACTTAGGCTAAAAGCCTATGTTGAGATTTTAGAGTTCAAGGAAGGATGGACTCAAAAGAGATATATGAAGTAGTACAGCTTGTCATAAGGCAATCAAAAAAAGGCTAAAGGCTCAAAAGGGTTGACTAATTATACATATATGAACAAGGTATTTCACATGGAAATTCAAAGATTGCCTAAGATCCTTTCTTCAACCAATTATTCAAGTATAGCTTAGAAAGAAAAATCGGGCAATTTCTAGTTGACACAAGCAATCATACAAGTTATCCAAAACGTCACCAATCTTGGCACATGCATTGTTCAGAATGAGTCAATATATATCAAAACAAGATCAATTAATGGTTTACTCAATTTAGTAGTCAAGAGTAACAAAGTGGAGCCAAAGTTGTCATGGTCCTCATTTCTCACTGAAGTTTACAAAAAAAATTGGGGGTACGCCTTAGTATATAACCTTCTAACTGTATTGATACCAAACAAGTCATGCTCACATCCCGACCCTACAAGGCTTAGTTCCCTTAAGAAAGCGCCTAAATATCTATCATTGGGACCAGCCAACTCAAAACTTTCTACAAATACCGGGTTCAAAATACCATTACCATCCTTAGGAAAAGAACCACAGCTAAGAAAAGCCAAGGATATAGCTAATGCCACAAATTAAATACATGGGCAACCACGATACATACGAAAACAAAACATAATGCCATCATAAATAAAAATAAATCCAAGAATTGTGTACACATGTCCAAAAATAATAGCCAAAAACACAGACAACTTTCAAAAAACAAAGTCTACATGTGTACACATGATCAAAAACAATGCAAAAATAAAAAGTCTACACCCACAAGCAAGGCTACCCACCCCCAACTAGAAACATTGCATTGTCCCCAATGCAACAGATATAATCAAAAAAAGGTGAGAACTCCCTGAGACTATCAAGCGTCAGGTCGAGCCACATTATAAAAAGGAGCTAAAACAGGCCCTGTGGGTGTAGTACCCACAGCAGCGTCAGGGTCAACGGGAGTAGACATGGATGTCTAGGGCTGGGATGATGTGGCTCCATCAGCTGGTAGAGGTGTCGTAGCAGCGGTAGCCCCCTTCAAGGGAATAAGATCCATCAGTGAGTGCTCAGCCACCTCCTCGAGTCCTGCTCAAACTCCTCATCAGTGCGAGCCATATTGTGTCCTAAGGCCTCATAAGCCCTGACAATGTCATCGGTGGCACTCGGGAGCGACTCAAAGTCCTCCAACTCCACATACTCATCATCACCCACATCAAGCGGGTCTTTGTCCTTAGGGAAATGATCAGAGGACCCCTTTGCATCAGTATCTACAGCCGCGATGCCCTCAGCATCTCCCATATCAGCCTCTGGCGCATCAGTGGTGCCCATAGCCGCAAATAGTGGAGTCCGGGATGCAGTCATGTCAGCTCGAAGCTGGGTGAGATCACTCCTCATATCGCGCATATGCTCGGTCTCACCCGTCTCAACTTTCTCCATCCGCATCTCCAAACTAGCAACTCTTGCCTCCAGCTGTTGGAAGGACTCTGTGAGCCGCCCTTTTATATTCATGCCACTTTGCGTCTTGTATATTGTCTGATAAGCCCATAGAGCATCATCCAACTTCCTTGACCAATCGGTCCTATTGGCATTGACAGTTTTGGAAAGGATATTCTTAATCTTCCAATTCGACACTTCCACTTGACCACTCATTTGGGGATGATAAGGGTTGGAAACTCTATGCTTTACTCCATACTTCTCAAAAAGTGCCTTGAATAATCGGTTGCAAAAATGACTACCCCCATCACTAATGATAGCCTTTGGAGTCCCAAACCATGTGAAAATATGTTTCTTCAAGAACGTGGTGACACTCTTTCCTTTATTGTTAGGAAGCGCGATGGCCTCCACCCATTTAGACACATATTTCACCCCCATAAGGATAGACTTGTTATTATAGAAACTCACAAAAGGACTCATGAAATTGATCCCCCAAACATCAAACAACTCCACTTCAAGAATCGGCGTTATTAGGAGTTCATGCCTTCTTGAGATGCTACCATGGCGTTGACATTGGTCACCAGCTATCACAAAGTCATGAGCATCTTGGTGGATGGTAGGCCAATAGAAACCACTTTATAGAACCTTGGCCGCAGTTCTTGGACTACTATGGTGTCCACCAACCGGAGATGAGTAGCATGCTTTAATGATGGGCATCATTTCTACTCCGGGTATGCACCTCCTTATGATGTTGTCGGTTCAAATCCGGAATAGATATGGCTCATCCTAATAGAACATCCGAACCTCATTTAAGAACTTCTTCTTTTGTTGGAAGTTCAAATCATCGAGCATGATATCACTAGCATAATAGTTTGCAAAGTCGGCATACCATGGAATCATATCATGTGACCCCGCCATCACTTTCTTATTAGGGAATGATTCATTTATTTCAAGACCTTCCAATGGATGCCCACCCTCTTCAAGGCGAGACAAATGGTCCACCACTTGATTTTCACAACCTTTTCGATCTTTGACTTCAAAGTCAAATTCTTGCAAGAGAAGGACCCAACGTATCAACCTCGGTTTAGCATCTTTCTTTGTCATAAGGTAACGTAGAGCCGCATGGTCGGTGTGAACAATCACATGGGTTCAAATAAGCACAGAACTTCTCGAAAGCAAACACAATAGCAAGCAACTCTTGCTCGGTGACCATGTGGTTCATTTGGGTACCATTTAGAGCCTTGCTTGCATTGTAAATCAGGTGGAAGATCTTTTCCCGCTTTTGACCAAGAACGGCCCCCATGGAAAATCTACTTGCATCACACATCAACTCAAAGAGTTGAGACCGATCCGACACAATGATGATAGGAGCCGATGTGAGTCTTTCTTTCAAGACCTCAAATGCTTTCATGCAATCATCATCAAATACAAACTTTGACTTCTTCTCCAATAACTTGCATAGAGGATTGGCTATTATTGAAAAGTATTTGATGAACCTTTTATAAAAACCGGCATGCCCAAGGAAGCTACGAACACCTTTTACGGAGATTGGGGGAGGAAGCTTGACAATAACCTCAGTTTTAGCTTGTCAACCTCAAGCCCCTTCTCTGAAATTTTGTGCCCCAAGACAATCCCTTCTCCACCATGAAGTGGCATTTCTCCCAATTTAGAACCAAGTTTGTCTCTTCACATCTTTTCAATAATTGGGAAAGATTCTCAAAGCATTCATCAAAGGAGTCCCCCTGTCACGCCCCGAACATGGGCCTGGACATAACACGGCACCCAGTGTCTGACTGCATGTGACCGAGCGAACCAACTGGCTGGCTGAATCAACATGTGATACCAAAACATAACTAATTTATAAATTAAAACTAACACATGCTGATTAACTAAAAGTCTGACTGAAATATCATAATGCAGAAATCCTTAGACAATCTGAACATATCTGAAAGTAGCCAACATGGCTAAACCAAAACAACTGAATGACTGAGTATAACTGTCTACAAGGCTAACATAACAAATATCTGACTGTCTGAACTGTGTCTATGAAGCCTTTAATGAATACAAAAAGGTAACTGTCTAGAAAGCTGTAAGAACTGCATGACTGATATCACCCCGAAGGAAACTGGGCTCACCACAGTAGCTGATACGAACACACCTAAGTAGCTGGATCGTCAACCTATATGTCGTTACCTGCATCGCGAGATGCAGGCCCCCAAGCAATATAAAGGGACATCAGTACATTTGAATTGTACTGGTATGTAAAGCAACTGAAGCAATAAAATGCTGGAACTGAAATTCAAACTAAACTAAACAGGAAAGCAAGAACCTGAAGTACTCCCTGTTCTGGATGAAGAATCACCTGTAAAACTGTAAATATAACTGTGGCCTGGGGCCCAAATAATGTGCACAAAATCTGTGGCCTTAGGCCCAAGCAATACGTATGCATAAACTGTGGCCTAGGGCCCAAAAATACAGATACAGGTATTCAACATTAACAATTTACAAGACTGAGACTGGCTATAGCTGATAGCATGATAACTGTTTCTGATTATGGGACTCGTGCAAATAAATGGTTATACACTGACTGAGACTCATGTGATAACAATTCATAAGTCTATAAAGATTAAGTGTCCAGTTCATGATGTTCAAAGTGACAACCATGAGCGAATTCTGTAATTGCAACCCTAGAAGATAACAGTTCTATATCATATCATGAAACTAGAGCTAAACTATATTTTGAGTCAAATTACTGACAAGTATGAGGATGAGGCGTAGGGAGAATCATGAACATTCCCTAACGTAGATAGTTAGCCTCACATACATTAATTCCACCCTTTGAGCGTAATACAATGTTCGTCAACCCTTTCAACTTTGATCTATATCAATACAAGTCAAAGGGATTCTATATTAGCAATAGTATTCATGCTTTGGTCGTCTAAGCATTTTATCAAACACTTAGTGGGCATAAAGCTCCACAATCTCCATTAATGGTGTTTCTTCACCCCAATTCCTACTCTATTACTTCTAGGTGATTCTACAATCTCAATTAGGTGTAATTAATAGCATTCTCTATCAACCATATCATTATAACAATCTCAAGTCAACAATTCAAAACCCTACTATAGTTCGTGTAATTCTCTTTACTAAACTCATTTACTATTCTCCCAAGAACTCATCAATTCACTATTATGAATGATTAGAGTGTAGAAACATTACCTTTTTGACGTTCGATCCTCTTGAATTCAAGTTCTAGGGTTTCCACGCCCAACAATAATGTTCCACTCACAACTCTATTGATTAGAAGGGTTTACTCAAGTTAGAAAGATATTAGGGACTTGAATTCAACCTAGAATCATGATAAAACTTGCCTTAGAGGATTCTTGAGGCTTGGAAATTGTTCCCTCTGACTTTAGGGTGATTTTTCGTGACTAGGGGTGTTTGGAAAATAAACCCCAAGCTTAGATATAACTTAAAACGCGAAATCCCAATTTTTGACCCGAAACCGGACCTGTTATGCGATGGGCCCGTGACGCACATGCCGCGCACGCCCCCCTGCAGGTCAATATTCAAAGAGGGGTTTTTGTGCGATCGGTGCACGATGGGGACCAGTGTACGCGCCCGCACGCGCCCTCACAACGGACCTGTATCGGTTCTGCACATTATTCGGTAAAATGGACATAACTTCTTATACAGAGCTCTGTTTGGGCTCCACAATATACCGTTGGAAATATTTTTCAAAGGGCTACAACTTTCATGCTTTAAGTTTCCTCAACTTCCCAATGGATTTTCACGAAATATGACTGGAAGGCAAACATATCAAAAACTTAGCCGATTCTATAGAATTTTAAGTGTCTTACTATTAGCCATATTGAGACGATCATATATCCTTGCTCCGATCTCTCATTTGCCTGGTCCATATATCGTTAGAAAGGTATTTCTACATACTACAACTTTCATTAAGGGTACGTTCCCAAATTCCCAACTAATCAAGGAGTGATGGCTGCCCGAAATAGGCCTATCAACCATTTTCGCAAAACGTTCAAACCTTCAGTTTTTCCACTAAAACTCTAATGTCATGAGTTTAACCTTAGTTCTAAGATACGGGGTGTAAAATTATCTCCCCCTTGGGATCATTCGTCCTAGAATTATGGTCTTAGTTATAATCGCGGCTAAGCCTGAGACTCTATGGAAGTTTGGCAGTGTTTATTCTGTAACTAAGATATCTAAAACTAACTGACTGAGCCACGTGATCACTGAACTGACTGAATGAATACATGATTACTGAACTGAATGTCTACTGAACTGTCTGAATACTGAAAACATGGAGATTATACTATAAGGATCTAAATAAAAAAGTTAGTTACCTTCAGCATTTTCTGCTTGTTTTTCAAAGAGATGGGGATATCTGGACTTCATGTCCTCTTCGGCCTCCCACGTAGCCTCTTCAAATTTTTTATTTCTCCATAGTACTTTCACTGAAGCAATCTCTTTAGTTCTCAACTTGCGGATTTGACGATCAAGAATAGCCATTGGGATCTCTTCATAGGACAAGCTATCTTTAACCCCTATGATTTCTGTAGGAACAACTAGTGATAGGTCTCCCATGAACTTCTTGAGCATAGATACATGAAATACTGGGTGTACAGCAGCTAAATGTTATGGTAATTCTAACTCATAAGCCACTTGCCCGATCCTTTGCAGGATTCTATATGGCCCAATATAGTGGGGGCTAAGCTTCCCCTTCTTCCCAAATCTCAAAACGCCTTTCATAGGCAAAACTTTCAGAAACACCCAATCATCAACTTGGAACTCCAAGTCTCTACACCGCGTGTCCGAATAGGACTTTTGGCGACTCTGAGCCATCTTTAAACGCTCTTGAATTAACTTGACTTTCTCCATATCCTGATAGACCAAGTCTGGACCTAACAACTCTGCTTCACCAACCTCAAACAACCCAATTGAGACCTACATCTCCGCCCATACAAGGCCTCAAACGGTGCCATCTGGATACTAGAGTGGTAACTGTTATTATAAGAAAACTCAATGAGAGGCAAATGGTCATCCCAATTACCTTTGAAATCTAGGACACATGCTCTCAACATGTCCTCAAGAGTCTGAATAGTACGCTCTGCCTGGCCATCTGTCTGAGGATAAAAAGTTGTGCTGAGTTTCACCCTTGTACCCAATCCTTTCTGAAAGGATTTCTAAAAGTCCGCAGTAAACTGAGCACCACGGTCTGAAATGATGGAAAAAGGAATCTCATGCAATCGGATGATTTCTTGAATATATAACTTGGCATAATCTTCTGCTGACTCTGTAGTCTTCACTGGCAAGAAGTGAGCTGACTTGGTAAGTCGATCTACAATCACCCAAATCGAATTATGCTTTCGAAAAGAGCGAGGCAAACCTGTTATGAAATCCATATTTATCATCTCCCATTTCCAGACGGGAATGTCTACGTTCTGAGCCAACCCACCTGGCCTTTGGTGTTCGGCTTTCACTTGCTGGAAATTTGGACACTTAGCCACAAAATCTGCTACATTCTTCTTCATGTCATTCCACCAATAAATCTCCTTAAGATCATGATACATCTTTGTGGAACCTGGGTGAATGGAATACCTGGAATTGTGGGTTTCAGACATAATCCAATCTCTGAGTCCATCTATGTCTAGAACGCATAGTCTTCCTCTGTACCTCAAAGTACCATTATCTCCCCCTTGTTCAAAGTCCGTAGTCATGTGTTTGTGAATTCCCTCCTTCAGCTGTAACAGGCAGGGATCACTAAACTGTTTTTTTTTCACTTCTGCTACTAAGGAGAATTCAGCCCTGTTCTGAACAACAACTCCACCATCTTCAGAGTCTAGAAGTCGAACTCCTAGGCTTGCTAAGCGGTGGACTTCCTTTGTCATAGTTCGATTGTCTGCCTCAACATGAGCTAAACTTCCCATGGAATGCCGACTGAGAGCATCGGCTACAATATTCGCCTTCCCTGGATGATAGAGAATATCCACATCATAGTCCTTAAGCAATTCGAGTCATCTTCTCTGCCTAAGATTCAACTCTCTTTGCTTGAAAATATATTGCAGGCTTTTATGATCGGTGAAAATATCCACATGCACTCCATACAAGTAGTGCCGCCATATCTTGAGTGCAAAAGCCACAGCTGCTAACTCTATGTCATGGGTTGGATAATTCTTCTCATGAGTCTTAAGTTGTCTAGACGCATAAGCAACAACCTTACCATGCTTCATTAAAACACATCCGAGACCAACTCCCGAAGCATCGCAATAAACAACGAACCCCTAGGTTCCTTCTGGTAATGTCAAAACTGGAGCAGAAGTCAATCTCTTCAACTCTTTGAAACTCTGCTCACATGCATCTGACCATTGGAATTTGACTTTCTTCTGAGTCAACTTAGTCAACGGAGCTGAGATAGAGGAAAAACCCTCCACGAACCGCCTATAATAACCTACCAGACCCAGGAAACTTCTGATATCTAATGCTGATGTGGGTCTGGGCAATTCTTAACAGCGTCAATTTTCTGAAAGTCCACTTTAACACCTTTGCCTGAAATCACATGGCCTAAGAATGCCACAGACTTTAGCTAAAACTCGCACTTTGAGAATTTTGCATACAGCTCACGATCCTTGAGTGTCTACAACACTATTCTGAGATGCTCTGCATGATCTGTCTCACTACGGGAATACACCAATATGTCATCAATAAACACAATGACGAATAAATCAAGATAAGGCTTGAAGACTATGTTCATAAGATCCATGAAAGCTGCTGGTGCGTTCGTCAACCCAAACGACATGACAAGAAATTCAAAATGACCATAACGGGTTCTGAAAGCGGTCTTCGGAGTGTCAACTTCCTTAACTTTTAATTGATGGCAGCCTGATCTGAGGTCAATCTTGGAATAAAAATAAGCCCCCTGAAGTTGATCAAATAGGCTGTCTATTCTGGGAAGAGGATACTTATTTTTAATGGTGACCTTGTTCAACTGGCGGTAGTCTATACACATACGCAAGGATCCATCCTTCTTTCGGACAAACAAGACCGGTGCGCCCCAAGGTGAGACACTTGGCCTTATAAATCCCTTATCAAGAAGATCCTTCAACTGAACTTTCAACTCCTTTAACTCTGTTGGGGCCATCCTATACTGCGGAATAGATATCGGCTTAGTGCCGGGAAGTAGGTCAATTCCAAAGTCAATTTCCCTATCAGGAGGGACTCCGGGTAGGTCATATGGAAAGACTTCTGGAAATTCACTGACAACTGGTACTGACTGAAGAGCTGGAGTCTGGGCATCTGCATCCCTGACTCGACCTAAGTGGTAAATATACCCCTTGGAGATCATATTTCTAGCTCTAAGGTAGGAAATAACTCTACCCCTGGGTGCTACTGAATTACCTTTCTATTCTATAAGTTCATCGGGAAAATCAAATGTCACAGTTTTGGTTCTACAACCCACAGAGGCATAACAGGACTCTAATCAATCCATACCCATGATTACGTCAAAATCTACCATCTCCAATTCTATTAAGTCTGCTATGGTGCTGCGGTGGTAGATTAACACTGGACAATCCCTATAGATACGCCTAGCTATAACTGATTCCCCAACTGGTGTGGATACTTCGAAAGGTTCATGCAACTTTTCGGGTTCTATCCCAAATTTCTTAGCAATATACGGGGTTACATAAGATAGAGTGGATCCTGGGTCCATAAGAGCAAATACATCGAAAGTGAAGACTGTTAGCATACATGTGACAACATCTCCACGAGCCTTTGTATCCTGACGACCTGAAAGTGCATACAGATGGTTCTGACCACCGCCCGTATTACCGAACTTTGTTGCTCCGCGCCCCTGCTGGGCTTGGGAATTTCGGGGAGCTGCTGAATTTGAGGACTGAGCTATATTACTGTTACCTCCGGTATTCTGTCTTGCGGACGGACAATCCCGCAGAAAATGACCCAGCTGACCACACCCAAAACAACCATCCATGCCCGAATGGCATACTCCTGAATGTCTCTTACCATAAGTGTTGCAAGTAGGGTGTTGAAAACCACGGTCGGTCACGCTAGCCTGTGACTGTGAGCCTGCCGTTCCGAAGTTCCGTCCTTTCTAGTTAAACTTGGACCTCTGAGATGGAGCACTAGCTGTAGAGGGAGCAGGTCTTGATGACCTATTCTTAAAGAACTGACGGTTGACACCTCCCTGAGATCCTCGCTGACTGAAATTACCAGCAGACTTAGCCCTCTTGTTGAACTCTCTATCTTTTTGCTTCTGCAGGGCTTCTTATTCCTTCATCCTTGTCTCGTTACCTTGCACGAATGCCAGTATCTTGGAAATAGTCATCTTGTCGTTCTGAGCAACTGTGTTGGCATCCCTGTGCAACTCGAGTTTAAGCCCAAGTACAAATCTTCCAACCACGGCTCTCATATCAGGAACCATGTGAGGAGCATGTCTGGACAATGACACGAACTTGAGGTAATAGTCTTGAACAGTCATGTCCTGTTGCCTTAGATTCTCAAACTCTATAGCCTTGGCTTCTCTAACCTTAATTGGCATGAAATGCTCAATAAAAGCGTCTGCAAATTCGTCCCAAGTAGCAGAAGGTGCATCCTCCCCTCGAGACTGTTCCCATGTCTCATACCGAATATGGGCCACATCTTGCAGCTGGAAAGCTCCAAATTCTGCTGCCTTTGTATCAGTAGCATGCATCACACGAAATATTTTCTGGAGTCCATCAATGAAATTCTGGGGGTCTTCCTCCTTCTTCGACCCTGTGAACACTGGCGGCTTCCTCCGCATAAACTCCCGAGTCCTAGAACTGTTTGACCCATTACTAGCACCTGAGCTAGGGGTCGTTTCCTGTCGCTGGGCCGGATTTGCCAAAATTTGAGTGAGCAGCTGAATAGCTCCTCTAACATCCACATCTGAAGTATTGGGAGGTATAGCTGCGGCATTAGCTGTGGTGGCTGCTTGGGCCTGAGTGCCCCCTTCTGTTGCTACATCAACGATAGCCCTCTGGCTAGTAGCCGTATTTCTCTTGTTGTACTTCCTTTTTGGAGCCATTTCTAAAATACGTAATTCGCATGAGTTAGAAGAATTCCTAAAAGCATTGCTCTATCTGCATGAACTAGAGTATGAAAGAAGTGAAACAAATCCTGAATGTCTTGGTGGTCAATTGTTTATATGTGTGGGGCCCTCACACATATAAAAGAGACCTCACTGTACACGGCTTCATAGACTGCCTAAGACACTTGAACCTAGAGCTCTGTTACCAAGCTTTGTCACGCCCCGAACCTTGGCCTGGACGTAACACGGCACCCGGTGCCTGACTGCATGTGACCGAGCGAACCAACTGGCAGGCTGAATCAACATGTGATACCAAAACATAACTAATTTATAAAATAAAACTAACACATGCTGATTAACTAAAAGTCTGACTGAAATATCATAATGCGGAAATACTTAGACAATCTGAACATATCTGAAAGTAGCCAACATGGCTAAACCAAAACAACTGAATGACTGAGTATAACTGTCTACAATGCTAACATAACAAATATCTGACTGTCTGAACTGTGTCTATGAAGACTCTAATGAATACAAAAAGATAACTGTCTAGAAAGCTGTAAGAACTACATGACTGATATCGCCCCGAAGGAAACTGGGCTCACCACAGTAGCTGATACGAACACTCCTAAGTAGCTGGATCGTCAACCTATATGTCGTTACCTGCATCGCGAGATGCAGGCCCCCAAGCAATAAAAAGGGACATCAGTACATTTGAATTGTACTGGTATGTAAAGCAACTGAAGCAATAAAATACTGGAACTAAAACTGAAACTGAACTAAACAGGAAAGCAAGAAGCTGAAATACTCCCTTTTCTGGATGAACAATCACCTGTAAAACTGTAAATATAACTGTGGCCTGGGGCCCAAATAATGTGTACAAAAACTGTGGCCTCAGCCCCAAGCACTACGTATTCATAAATTGTGGCCTAGGGCCCAAAAATACAGATACAGGTATTCAACATTAACAATTTACAAGACTGAGACTGGCTATAGCTGATAGCATGATAACTGTTTCTGATTATGGGACTCGTGCAAATAAATGGTTATACACTGACTGAGACTCATGTGATAACAATGCATAAGTCTATAAAGATTAAGTGTCCAGTTCATGATGTTCAAAGTGACAACCATGAACGAATTTTGTAACTGCAACCCTAGAAGATGATAGTTCTACATCATATCATGAAACTAGGGCTAAACTATATTCTGAGTCAAATTACTGACAAGTATGAAGAATGAGGCGTAGGGAGAATCATGAACATCCTCTAACGTAGATAGTTAGCCTCACATACCTTAATTCCACACTTTGAGCGTAATACAATGTTCGTCAACCCTTTCAACTTTGATCTATATCAATACAAGTCAAAGGGATTCTATATTAGCAATGGTATTCATGCTTTGGTCGTCTAAGCATTTTATCAAACACTTAGTGGGCATAAAGCTCCACAATCTCCATTAATGGTGTTTCTTCACCCAATTCTCATTCTATTACTTCTAGGTGATTCTACAATCTCAATTAGGTGTAATTAACATCATTCTCCATCACCCATATCATTATAACAATCTCAAGTCAACAATTCAAAACCCTACTATAGTTCGCGTAATTCTCTTTACTAAACCTATTTACTATTCTCCCAAGAACTCATCAATTCACTATTATGAATGATTAGAGTGTAGAAACATTACCTTTTTGACGTTCAATCCTCTTGAATTCAAGTTCTAGGGTTTCCACGCCCAACAATAATGTTCCACTCACAACTCTATTGATTAGAAGGGTTTACTCAAGTTAGAAAGAGATTAGGGACTTGAATTCAACCTAGAATCATGATAAAACTTACCTTGGAGGGTTCTTGGGCTTGGGAATTGTTCCCTCTGACTTTAGGGTGATTTTTCGTGACTAGGGGTGTTAGGAAAAAATAAACCTCAAGCTTAAATATAACTTAAAACGCAAAATCCCGATTTTTGACCCGAAACCGAACCTGTTATGTGATGGGCCCGCGACGCACATGCCACGCACGACCCCCTGCAGGTCAATATTCAGAGAGGGGGGTTTTGTGTGATCGGTGCGTGATGGGGGGCCAGCGCACGCGCCCTCAAAACGGACCTGTATCGGTTCTGCATAGTATTCGGTAAAATGGACATAACCTCTTGTACAGAGCTCTGTTTGGGCTCCACAATATACCGTTGGAAAGATATTTCAAAGGGATACAACTTTCATGCTTTAAGTTTCCTCAACTTCCCAATGAATTTGCACGACATTTGACTGGAAGGCAGACATATCAAAAACTTAGCCGATTCTATAGAATTTTAAGTGCCTTACTATTAGCCATATTGAGACGATCATATCTCCTTGCTCCAATCTCTCATTGGCCTGGTCCATATATCGTTAGAAAGGTATTTCTACATACTACAACTTTCATTATGGGTACTTTCCCAAATTCCCAACTAATCAAGGAGTTATGGCTGCCCGAAATAGGCCTATCAACCATTTTCGCAAAACGTTTAAACCTTCAGTTTTTCCACTAAAACTCTAATGATATGAGTTTAACCTTAGTTCTAAGATACGGGGGTGTAACACCCCCATTATGGAAAATTCATCCATGAAGATTTCAATGGAATCCTCAACCATGTCGGAGAAAATAAACATCATGCAACGTTGAAAGGTTGCGGGTGCATTACATAGCCCAAAGGGCATTCTCTTAAAAGCAAAGGTCCTATAAGGACAAAGTTAAAGTGGTTTTCTCTTGATCCTCGGGGGCAATGGTGATTTGGTTGTACCCGGAATAGCCATCAAGGAAGCAATAATAATCCCTTCCAATAAGCCTATCAAGCATTTGATCCTTTTTTGTCCACTTGTTCAACTTCCGATAATCCATGCAAACCCGCCATCCGGTGAACATGCGAGTAATCAATTCATTTTTAGCATTTGCAACCACGGTGATTCTACCCTTTTTGGGCATGGATTGAACCGGACTAACCCAAGAGCTATCCGATATAGGGTACATAACACCGGTATCTAACCACTTGATGATTTCGACCTTCACAACCTCTTGCATAGGAGGGTTCAACCTCATTTGATGTTCAATAATTGGCCCACATTCTTCATCAAGTTGAATTTTATGAGTACAAATGCCGGGCGGAATCCCTTGGATATCCGCAATACACTAACCAATAGCTTTTTTATATCTTCTCAAGATTACTCATAACCTTTCTCGTTGTTCATCCGTCAACCGTGCGAAAATAATCACGGGAAATGTGTTGTTAGAACCAAGGGATTCATACCTCAAGTGTGAAGGAAGAGGTTTGAGTTTCAAGGTAGGGGGCTCAATAATGGAAGGCTTTGCGGAAGGAATAGCATGATTTTCTAAATCAAGATCAAGCTTCTTTGGATTGTAATGGTATGACCCCAACTCAATCAATGCATTAACCGTCTCCTCGAACTCTTTATCATCTTCCTCCCTCATAGTTCATTATCACCGCCGCCGCCGCATGCTCATACTCAACGGTTGTATCCATGGCTTCATCAATCGTATCAATAACCGACACAACACTCATATCCGCCAATTGTTTCATTGACTTACAAATATGGAAAGTGACATCTTCATCATTCATTCTAAATTTTAGGTCATCCCTTTCCACATCTACAAGAGCACGCCCTGTGGCCAAAAAAGGTCTCCCCAAGATTATGGGCACCTCGAAATCAACTTCACAATCCAAGATCACAAAATCGGCCGGAAAAATGAATCGATCAACCCTCACAAGCACATCATATAGGATACCAACCAGTCTCTTCACAGTTCTATCCGCCATTAGTAATCTCATTGTTGTGGGTCGCGGAGTGCCTAACCCCAATTTGTTGAAATTAGCAAGCGGCATCAAGTTAATGCTTGCTCCAAGATCACATAATGCTTTGCCAAATTTATACATTCCAATTGTGCAAGGGATGGTGAAAGCTCCCGGATCTTCTTTCTTTTGAATCAAGGCCTTCGTCACAATAGAGCTACAATGATGTGTAACTCCCATTGTTTCAAAACTAGCATGCCTCATATTGGTTACAAGATCTTTTATGAATTTGGCATAACCGGGCATTTGTTCATATGCTTCCACCAATGGAATGTAAATTGAAAGCCCTTTCAATCTCTCTATAAATTTGAGAAATTTTCCATCATCCGCTTTCTTTGCCAATCGTTGAGGAAATGGAGAAGGAAGCCTTGGAACGGGTGGTGAAGCCCTTGGCATCTCCTCTACCGCTTCCTTTCCTTTTGGAGCTTCAATAATTTCCGAACCATCTTCCACAATAATGGGCTTTTCAATACTAGCCAGTTTCTTCTTTGGAGTCACTTCTTCCTCAACAACGATGGATTCTTCAAACATTTTCTCATCATCTTTCACCAATGCCTCTTCCCCAATTGGTTTGCCACTCGTAGTAGTGATTGCATTGTATTTATGATCACCATCATTCTTTGGATTTGCAACCCTATCACTAGGGAGTGTGTCTTTTTGCCTTTGGTTGAGGATAGCCGAGATTTGGCCAAGTTGAGACTCCAATTGTTTAATGGAGGTCGAGTGAGAACTTACAACTTGACCTATTGATTTCACCTCATCTCTCGTCTCCCTGTAAAAGGTATCGGTAGGTTCCACTTTCTTCAACACTCTTGACAACATATCTTCAATTTTTGAACTAGCGGGGTCGCTAGTAGGCGGTTGACTAGAGTTTTGTTGATTCCCCTTTGGAGGGACATACAGATTTGAACTCCGATGATTGTTGTAGTTGTTGTTATAACCCCTCTTGGTTGTTTTGCTATTATCTCTCCACCCTGAGTTACCTTGATCCTTGTTCCAACCTTTTTTCCCTTGACCTTACCGCCAAGATCCTTGATTAGGACCTTGGTAGTTTGGCCAGGAACCCTCCCTTTGATAGTTGATATAACTTTCCTTCTCATCATACATTTGGAAGTATTATCATCCGGAGAACCCCATTCACAAGATCCTAGCACGTTTACCGCTTTGCTTCCACCACCCATGACATGTTTTGTAAGGAGGTCTATTTGGGCGATAAGTTTTGCCATCGACTCATCTCTTTTTTCCTCCTTCTTGATCATTTCACGAGTGAGCACATTTTTGGAGGAACTTCCTCCACCTACTTCCAACTCCCTAGTATGTCATGCTTCATTAGTCTCGGCCAATTTATCCAATAATTCACAAACTGTGGCATAAGAATTATCCATAATAGATCCTTCCGCAATGTTGTTCGCCACAGATTTGTTGACCGAGTTCAAAGACCTATAAAATATTTGTAGAGACACACTATCGGGCAACCCATGCTTGGGACATCTTTTGACTTTCTTTTTAAAACGAATCCAAGTTTCATGGAGAGTCTCATTAGGAAGTTGATGAAAGTTGTTGATTTCGTCACGAAGTTGCAAAATCCGGAATGGAGGGAAGAACTTCTTGAGGAATAATTTGGTTAATTCCTCCCAAGTAGTGATGGGCCCGAACGGAAGATCACCTAGCCAAGCCGTGGCTTCCCCCGTTAGGGAGTACAGGAAGAACAGTAGCTTGACTGGTTCAATTGAGATGCCCGGATGCACATTGGTTGAGCATACCCTAAGAAAGTTCTTAAGGTGCCTATTCGGATCATCTTTGGGTAGACCGGCGAATAGGCCCTTAGTGTTGAGCAGGCGTAGCATGGTGTTTGTCACGTGGAAACTCGAGTTTCCAATTAGAGGCGGAGGCTGAATGGCGACTGCATAGTCTGCCCCCGCTGCCTCTTCGACGACCGTCATTGGTGGATTTTGAATAGGATTACCATCCTCATCCATATTGCCTGCACAACACACAACAACAAAAGAAAATAAGAAAAAAAATAAGGACTAAAAGTAAAGTTTTACACTAGTTAGTAAATTTCTAGACCGTATTCCCGGCAACGGCGCCAAAATTTGATACGCCCAAATTACACCTCTAAAATAGGAGTAGGCGGTCGTTGACAAATATCAAACCCAACAAGGTTGGGTCGAATCCCACAGAAAATACAATGAAGAAATAAGCTCGTCAAGTGTAACGCTCGACTAATAGTTAATATTTCGAGGGACGGGAATGTACAAAGTGTTTGGTTTTAATATTTGTCATGGTCATTAGTGAGAGAATGCTTGGTTTTGAATTAACAATTACTAAAGGCACTAAGGTTGTGGTTCCAATGGAAAGTAATGCAACTGGGTATTAATCCAACTCTTTTATATGTGTAGATGTAATTAAATATGGGATACACAAGGTTATCAAAAGTTTCTCAACCAAATTGATAAAGATCATTACTAAGCTTTCTCAAGCCTTAGAATGTAGAAAATATGAACACCCATTTTATCTCAAGTAACTCTCCTATTTCTAGCTCAAGTTATTAGATGAGGTTTATAAGCCTCAAATCCTTGCTATTTACTCTTTTCCTAACTTCCCCTTTCTTTCTCAAGCAAAAGAGAAGTGACTAGGCCCAAATAATGTTGTACACCATTAAAGAATGAAGCGTAAATAGAATAACATCAATACACATAAATGGAAGTTGAATACAAAAACTCAATCACATAACTAACACATTTGGTCCCACAACCTTAGCTAAATGATTTAGCTACTCATACTTATTAAATAAAAAGTAGTAGTAAAGAGAATATTCATGGAGCTTACAATAATGTTAATGAAGAAGATGACAAAAAGATGGAGAATGTTCTTTAAAAGCTTCCACAAATAGTATTCAATGCTCCACTTTATAGCTAAAAGACAATAGGAACTGAAAAGTAAGGAATATTCAATCCCTAACACAACAACCAAGGACTAGTATTTGTAGATGGGGCACAAAAAGTGAAAAAGTGGTTTTTAATGCACTCATGTGGGTCGAGTGTGCGACCGCATACTCTCTGTTGATCACCGCACTTTTGCTGTCTTCCATGGGATTATGCGAGCGCCAACTTAGTTGGCGGAGCCGCATACTCTTCACACTCTTGCTCTGTTCGCTCCACTCACTGGCTTGTGGAAGGACAAATATGTGACCGCACATCAAGTTTGCGGTCCCGCATATTCGTCGCATATTTGTGAAAACTGTGATGCTCACTGGTTCTTCTGATGACGAGTATGCGGACACATGACAGAGTGTGTGATCGTGCATACTCATCGCATGTCGGCATTTTTCTTTCTTTTTCTCGTCGTTTTGTCCTTTTTTGTGTCCTTGACTCAAAAACCTGAAATCATGAAACAACCTAGAAGAAATACAGACAAACGCTTCAAAAAACTCTTAAAAAGAGATAAGTAGTGGTCATAAGCCGGAAATCCACGACTTATTAACGTTAAGGCACTTAAATTGGGACAGAGGGAGTAGGAAAGAAGACTGAGAAAAGTCCTAGTGCTCTCTTTATGAAAATTACATATTTATCATCAGGCATCTGCCTACTGATGTTGTTTTATTAATATTTCCTCTGGATCAAAAAAAGTGTTCATATGGATCTGTTTGGAAAGCCACCCAGGTAATTGGAATTGAGTGTAATTGGGTGTAATTACACAGTTTGACCAAGTAATTACACAGTTAGGTGAGAGGGTGTAATTACACTCTCCAATTATCGCCGGGGGGGGGGGGGGGGGGGGGGGGGGGGGGGGTACACCCTGTAATTACAAGGTTACTTTGTAGTTTTTTTTAATTTCTTTTTATTTTTTTATTTTAATTTATTTTTATTTTTAATTTATTTTTTATTTCTATTATTTTAATTTCTTTTTTTATTTCTAATTTTTTAAAATGTATTTTTCTTTTTATATTATTTGTTTTGCATTTTCTTTCTTCTCATTCCCAACCTTTACTTCTTGTGGTTCCATGTAATTGCTCATATTTTTTTTATTCTATTCATTTAGCATAACCATGTTATTATTCTAATTTGTGAAACAACACCTCTTAATATTGGAAAGAATGAGTCATTAACAAACTTGGCATATAACGAGTGGCGTTATTAAAGTAAAATTTCATTGTGAATGAGGTTATAGACTTATATTTTCCCTTTCTTTTGAATTATTTACTTAAGTTACGTTCGAACTTATTTATGTAATGTTGGAATTTGACATAAGAGTATTATGTTAAACTTTTTCTTTTGGATTTTGAATTTATGTTATATTTTCATTTTAAAGTTATTTGCTTTCACATTACATTTGATGAATTTTTTTTGTCAAACATTTGAATAATGTTATAGCATTATATTTATAAATATTATTTTTTTGTCAAACATCCAGCCCATGATGCACTCACAAAAAAAATCCTCTTTTAAGTTTATAATTAATTAAAATTAAATATTATAAATTTGAAAAATATACATCAATTATTTTACAATATTAGTTACAAATATATGATTATTAATTAATATATTTTCAAGAAATAATGTGTTATTAAATAACAAATTTAATATCATTTATAAAGGCAAATATATTTTAAATATTAATTTTAATTTTTTTAATTAAACTAACTGTATAATTACACTTATGCAACCAAACAACACGCTTGTAATTATACTGTAATTACGTTATGACAAACAAACAAGTCGTTGTAATTACACTACTGTGTAATTACTACCCTAGTAATTACACCAATTCCAATTACCAGGTGGCTTTCCAAACAGACCCTTAGCCTTTTTTTCTTGGGGTCAAAAAGAGTATTCACTTATCAAATCAAAAAAGAATTAATCTTATTTTTCTACATTTGCCCCTATTAAGTGATATGTGATCAAATTCCAATAACTATTTAATTAGGGACAATTTAGTCATATTACCTATTTTTGTCTATGAATTAGTATTTTTTTAAAGGATGTGCAAATGGCTCAGTGGACACTCTTTTTTATCCGGAGGGAGTAATAGGCAATTAAATAAAGAATACAGCAAATGTTGAAAGTTTGAGCTAGCTAGAATATGGAAGTTGCAAAATTTCAAAAATACAGATCATAACCAAGCATGAGAATGGCTTCTGATCGTGGAACATATGATCCCAGCTGTTGTTCTTCACATAAACTGAAATTACGACAAAAGAAGTTTCTAATTCTTCAAGTTCCCATTTGAGAAATTTTCCGGGACTTTCTAGCTTAAAGTATAGCATAAACTGAAAAAAAAAAAAAGGTATCCAAATTGATTGGTGAATGATGAAACTAATAATTTCCTACATTTTCTTCCAATGGCAAGTTCATTTATGTCAACAATTTAAATTCTGACTTCAAAAGCAGATAATTTGATTTTCATTGATCAACCAATCACTGAATTGGATCTAAGAGAAGAAAAAAAAAATTAGTCGTGATGTGTTTAGTGTGTTTAGGAAAATAGTACCACTGCTTAGTTTACAATTATCATAAGAAAAAAATATCCATCATTCAATAGCGTAAATATTAAAGTATGACTTTTACTCCCTCGGTTTACTTTTACTGGTCCACTTTGGACTTTTCATGTTGTTTAAAAAATAATAAATGAAGTGCATAATTTATTAATGTGCCTATATTAATTAGTGCATATTTTTATTGGATTTGAAAAATAATTTGAAGTGAGTAATTAATATTATGGATAAAACAGAAAAAATAAAATTGTCTTCTCTTGATATGCTAAAAGTGACGAGTAAAAATGAAAATCTTTTTTTAAAATACTGGATAAGTAAAAATAAACGGAGGGAGTAATTGTGAGGGAGCATTGGGTCAAAGTCAACGTAGAGTGATCTGTTAGTTGTGATACTAGCATTTACCTAAAGGGAGAACCTATCTAACGTTAGAACAAAGTTCTGTCCCAATTTATCTGGCAGAATCCGGATTTCAACAGTCAAATCTATTAATTTTGAATGTGTCTTAGGATAAAAAATCTTTTAATTTTGCTGAGATAAAATTTACATATTTGAAAATTACGTAAAAAGTATTATAGGTCACAATAATTGACTATTTAAAAGACATGAAAAACTCGTGATCAAAGAAAAATTCGTTTGAATCTCAAAATCTGAAAAGTGTCGCATAAATTGAGACGGAGAAAGTAATTGCTTTCACTACCGAACTATTTTTATTAGAATTGACAATTAACCTTACAAGTATAAACATCAATATTTCTCATGATTGTCATTCTCCATTCTAATTCAAAACAAAATGCAATCCATAATTTCCTGTGTGTATGCACGTTAAGAAAAAAGAAAGAAGAAAGTTAAAGCAACCCATATATGTTTTTCAAAAGACTTCAAAATTACAGTTTAGATTTCTTTCGTTTTATTTCTACCAAGCCCACTTATGAAATTATATTGGATATTTTATTATTTATTGTTGTTTATTTTCAGCAACAAATGCCTCGAATCCTATTATTTAAAATATAAAAAATAAAAAGAGGAAAGATAAGACATATTCACTTGAGTGTCATTAATCTTTATATTTTGATGACAACAAACAATGAACCAAACAAGAAGAAGAATTGGTTTTTGGTGGAGAAGGGGGATCTGGTCAGAAAGCTTTTTGCAACGTATCTAGTAGGATAGGGTTCGGTTATCTAGTTTTAAGTTAATAAGCTCTAAATTATTAATTTGTATATTAATTAAATTTTTACGATAAATACAAAATTTAGATCAAAATTATTGAATTTGATTGAACCCATAACAAACACACCGGCTCCTCCCCCCTCTTACGGTGATGCACAGTGGCAGATGTATTTTTTACCATAGAACCTTCGTATTTATATTAAAGAGTTATTTAATATCTATAAATTATAAATTTAAAACTCATTAACTTCAATTAAATTAGGATTTAGAACCCATAAATCATGGATTCGCTTCTAGTAATGCCTGGATCAATATGAGGAAAGGTCAAAGTCATAGATGCACCCCTAAACTTGTCCTGATTTTCCATTTAAACCCCACAACTGAAACGTTAACCATCTGAACCCCCGAACATAAGATAAATTGTGCCATTTGAACCCCTCGTGCCAACTGGGCACACGCGTGAAGCTCACTGCTTTAAACAGAGCGTGAGAGAACAAATTTTTTCTTTTTAAAAATTTTTAATCATTAAAAATTAATTTTAACAAAAACTCTATTTAAAAATCTATTTAAACAATTAAAAAAAAATTAAAAACCCAACTCATCCTCTCCGATAGCCCACTCGCCGCCGCAGCTGCCCCCGCCACTACTGCCGCCGCTTCCTCCTCCGCCGCCGCTGCTGCTTTCTTTTTTAAAATTTTTAATCATTAAAAATTAATTTTAACAAAAACTCTATTTTAAAATCTATTTAAATAATTAAAAAAAAATGAAAAACTCAACTCATCCTCTCTGATAGCCCACCTCGTCGCCGCAGCTGCCGCCGCTGCCTCCTCCGCCGCCGCCGCCTCTTTCTTTTTTAAAATTTTAATCATTAAAAATTAATTTTTACAAAAACTCTATTTTAAAACCTATTTAAATAATTTAAAAAAATGAAAAACTCAACCCATCCTCTCTGATAGCCCACTTCACCACCGCCACTGTCGCCGCTGCCTCCTCCGCCGCCGCCGCTGCTCCACTTTAAAATCTATTTAAACAAATCTCCGACGAAAAACGGCACCATTTTTTTAATTATTTAAATAGATTTTGAAGCGGCGGCGGCGGGGGCAACGACGGCTGTGGCGGCGGTGAAGTGGGCTATCGCAAAGGATGGGTTGGGTTTTTCAATTTTTATAATTATTTAAATAGATTTTAAAATAGAGTTTTTGTTAAAATTAATTTTTTTTGTTGACATGGCTTATTATTATTTTTTTAAAACAGGTAACATGACATGACTTATTTTTATTGATCTATTTTTCCATGTCACAGCAAGTGAGTTTCACGCGTGTGCCCAGCTGGCACGAGGAGTTCAAATGACACAGTTTATCTTATATTCGGAGGTTCAAATGATCAACATTTCAGTTGAGGGATCTAAATAAAAAATCAGAACAAATTCAGGGGTTCATCTATGACTTTGGCCTATGAGGAAATAATAATTGTACAACTCATCAAGTCATCAAGTGAAAGTCCTTTTCTAATTATCAGCTTTTCTTTTCCTAGGAAAGAAAAGCCGCATTACAATTTTCCATTTAAATCAACGTCTAATCACCGCTCCTCTGTCTCTTTCTCTCCGTAAAACATAATGAATGATTGAATGGAGTGTACTAGACAAAATAAGTTTGTATCATTGTATGGATAGTTTCATTTAGCTCTTCCCTTTGGTCTTTACTCTTTGAGAAAACAACACAAAATATTCTAAAATATAAAATATTTATCCGCTCATATCCTTTCCTAAATTAGTTTTACTTTTACCCAGCTAACTGAAAATATTTACTTGAGTATCCCCTCACCCAACACCTTTCCTCCATGATACTATCTCATTATATTTATGTGTCATGATGGTATCACGACAGACTAAGAGAGTGTCTCATTGAAGGACTAAAGCAGTCCTCCATGATACATATTAGTATATGGTATATATCATGATGATATCATGGAAGACTGAGGAGTGTCTCATTGAAGGATTGAAGCAGTCCTCCATGATACTATCTCACTATATGTATATAGTAGCGCGGAAACAATAAAAATACAGTAATTAACGTGGTTCGGATCGATGTAATTCTACTCCACGGAGAACGACCGGTACTTTTATTAATATCAAGGTAGAAAATAAATTATAAAATTGAATACTCTTATGTTCTATGTTCTGTCCTACTTAATAAATACTAGCTAGCATGTATTTATACTACTAGGCCTAATTCTTTCCTAAAAAGGATCTAAATCCCAATAACACTCGAAAACCAACAAAGAAAAAAGTTTCCTTTTATTTCTTTCCGCTTTTGAGTAGGAATTGGATTGAATATCTTCACAACAGAAATTAGCTTGAATATCTTCACAACTTCACAATCTCGACCTTTAGATGAATTTCGAGCTTCTGTATGAACGTCATTCAGTCCAATGTCTCTAAGCCTACGTAAGCTAACTCCGTGTAGGAAATAAGAGACACTAATCATAACCTTATACATACTAGCAGCTCTACCTTGCCCTGTCTTTCTCCATCCTAACGCATCAGTTGATGTGAACTCTTGCCAAATTCATACAATGACTGAACTTGACAAGAGGAACCACCTTGGTCAACATATGCGCTGCGTTGTCCTTTGTGTCAACCTTCAAGACCTTAACTGTGCCTTGTTCAACAACATCACGAATAAAATGGAATCTGATATCAATGTGTTGGGTGATCATGAAATCTCTTATTTTTTATCAATTGAATAGCACTCTGGCTATCACATTTTAGAGCTGGTTCATATTGAACCTTACACAATTCTGACACCAAACCGTTCAACCATATAGCCTCCTTTACTGCTTCTGTTGCTGCCATATATTCAGCTTCTGTTGTGGACAAATCAACTATACATTAGAGAGTTGCCTTCCAAATTATGGCACTACCTGCAAGAGTAAAGATATAGCCCGTTGTTGATCTCCTTCTATCAATATCACCTTCAAAATCAGAATCCACATAACCAAGGACCGAGAAGCCTTCATTTCTCATCCTACAAAAAGTTAGACCAACATTCGAAGAACCTTTAAGATATCTCAATATCTACTTAATTGCTTCCCAATGTGTCTTACCTGGATTAGACATGAATCGACTTACCACAATCACTGCTTGAGCAACATCACACCAAGTGCAAACCATAGTATACATAATGCTACCAACTGCACTAGAATAAGGAACTTTTGACATGTACTTCACCTCTGCCTTTGATTGCGGTGCCATCAAAAAAGAAAGTCTGAAATGTTGTGCTAACGGTAAAGTAATCGGTTTACATTTATTCATGGCAAACCTCTGAAGTACTTTCTTAATATACCTTTTCTGTGAGAGATGTACCTCACCGTTCTTCCTGTGAATCTCCATTCCAAGAATTTTCTTATCTTCACTTAAATCTCTCAAGTCAAACTCCTTACTTAACAGTTTCTTCAAATCATTTATCTCTGTCATACTATTAGCAGCAATAAGCATATCGTTAACATATAACAGCAAATAAATATTTGAATTACCAGTACAGTCATGTGATACACGCAACTATCAAATGCACTTCTCGAGAAAGCTTTACTAATCATGAACGCCTCAAATCTCTTGTACCACTGTCTTGGTGACTGTTTCAAATCATACAAAGATTTCTTCAATTGACGAACCTGGTCTTCTTTTCCTTCAATAAGGAAACCCTCGGGCTGATTCATGAAGATCACATCAAGCTAATGAAGCTTCAAGTGATATTAGGAAACCAAAGCTAGCAACAAAATAATTGAGCTATGCTTCGCGACTGGTGAGAAAATCTCATTGTAATCGATTCCCTCCTTCTGACAAAATTCCTTAGCAACCAATCTAGCTTTGTATCTAGCATCTTCTACACCTGGAATACCATCTTTTTTTCTGAAGACCCATTTGCAACCAATAGTTCTCTTCCTCTTTGGTTGACTCACCAAATCCCATGTCTGGTTCTTGTGCAGAGACTCCATCTTTTCATTCATGGCTAAACGGCATTGATCAGCTTCACTACACATAGTAGCTTCTTTATAGCTTGAGGGTTCCCGATCCCTTATTTCCTCCTCGGCAGTAGCTAATACATAGGGCACAAGATTAGCTTGCGAAAGCTGAGGATAATATTTTGGATTAGGCTTCGGAGTTCGTTTGTCCCTTCCAGTAGCTATACTGTATGGTTCACCTTCAGGTACTACCATGTGAGCTTTTTCATTATCTGACTCTACCTGAGTCACTTGATCCTCCTACTCGATGAGTTTCACATTTTCCTCCATTGTTTCTGTTGCAAGAACTTTTTGTCCAGCAAACTCAATAGAAGTCTTTCCAGGATCAAGTATAAAGGCCTCATCAAAAGTAGCATCTCTACAGATTACAAACATAAGAGGATCTAAACTCCATATTGTATATCTTTTTACCCCTTTTAACATATCCCATAAATAAACCTTTTCGAGCCCTAGGTTCTAGTTTTCCATCACTTACATGATAATATGCGGGACAACGAAAGATTCCTAAGTATGAGTAATTAGACGGTTTACCTGACCATACCTTATTTGGAGTTTTGAAGTTAATCGCCCACGCTGGGCAACGATTAACAACATAACAAGCAGTATTTACTGCTTCTACCCAGAACTCCTTAGGCACTGTGGCATTAGAGAACATACATCGTGCTTTCTTAAGAAGAGTGTAGTTCATCCTTTCAGCTACTCTATTCTGTTGTGGTGTATGCCTAACAGTTCTATGACTCAATACACCATAAATCTTGCAGAAGTTGTCAAACACTTCATTGCAAAGGTCCAAGCCATTATCTGTTCAAAGACAATTAATATTTCTGTCACACTGATTTTCAATTAATGTCTTCCAGTTTTTGAAATTCTCAAAGACATCACTTTTAGCCTTTAAGAAGTATACTCAATCCTTGCATGAAAAATCATCAACGAAAGTAAGAAGATACCTCTTTCCACCCTTGGAGGGAACCTAAGATGTACCCCATAAATCTGAATGAATCCAAGTACCCCTTCGGTTTTGTGCTTGCCCGTGCTAAAGTCGACCCGTTTCTACTTTTCAAGGACAGAATGCTCACAAAAATCAAGTGTACTAATCTTCTCACTTTTCAAAAAAATTCGGTTGCTCAAAATTGCCAACACCCTCTCGCTCATGTTGTTACATCTCGGAAATTTTTCCGTGAACGTACAACGAGTAGACCAACGAAGTGTATGAGTGTGCGATGTTTTACTAAGTAGGGAATGACTATTTATGAATTTTGGAAATGAGAAAGTTACAGATTTGCACTTCGACCCAGTTGGTCGTAATATAGAATACGGCCCGTAAAGTGGTTTACGGACCGTAAACTGCCATCGTCCTTCAACATTCCAAAAACTTCAAATTTCTGCCAAATGACGAAATGGTTAAATACGACTCAGAATACGGACCGTAAAGTGAAATACGGCCCCGTAAACTGTGTCCGTAAATCACCACGTCTCAGCCTGAGTTTCTGGTTTTGATATGCTTAAATACGGTCGTGAAGGACGGACCGTAAACCAGAATACGGTCCGTAAACTGGGTTTACGACCACTGTGCACCCCGACTACTGTTCATAAAAATCAAATTTTGTGATTAATATAAGGGACCCTTTTCATTCATTTTCATTTCATTTCTCATCTACACAACTCAAGAGAACTCTAGAACATTCCAAACATTTCATCCACAATAATGTAAGGGAAATTAGTGATCAACTACATGAAATCCATGGAACCAAGGGTGTGAAGCTCATCAAAGTCCATCTACACCAAGAAATTGCAAAGGAAGTGAAATAGGGTTTTTGGCATAAAAGAGTGTTGTTGCTCAAGGCTTGTTCCAACACTACCCAAGGTAAGTTTTATGACTTTTTCATGATGATTGAAGTAATTATACGTTGAAACACTTGGATTATGGGAGAGTGTAGTAAATGGGTCACAAAATGTGAATAGTGTCATAGTTGGATGATAGTTGGATTGAATCATGAATGTTGATGTGTTGTGAGTATAAATATGTTATAAATGACGTTTATACCATGAAATAAGTATTATGTATAAGAAGATGTGATGATGAGCCAAAACCAATAAATATGGAGAGATTGGAGAAAAATGGTGGAATGTGGTAGATATATATAAATGACGATTGTTGATACGATATTGTGAGTGTTGTTATGAATGCTTGGTAGTTGAAATGAAAAATGGGAAAAATAGTATAAACAAAGGAAGTGCTGCCTAATTTTCCCTAGAAATAGTGACGCGTTCTATGGTCGATTAACTAACGTTAGTGCGAACTCTCTCTTGAAGGTAGAGACGTGATATCGAAGAGGAACAAACAAGTGGTAGCTTAGTTAAACGTCAAAGGTATGTGAGGCTAGTCCTTTCTTTCTATGGCATGAATCCTATAGCATGACTATTTTTCTTATCCATGAATCTCTTAAATTCCGAAAGATGTGAGCCTATGTCCATAACTAGCGACACAAGGTAATGAGTAAAGTCTAGAAGTTCTAATACATATGATATGATGATCCTATGATGCTATTTATTGCTTACACTCACCTTATATACTAATTCCTTCAAGGTGAGGCAGGATGTCAATGATTGCTCCATAATGAAGTCGGGGGATCACGACCTTACGTCACCCCGATAGAGTATAGTTGTTCTTGAGCCTTATGCATGTACTATGATAAGCATATTATGACGAGCATGCCATGATGAGTATATTATGATGATGATGATATAACACCACGCCTAGTTGGCCGGGCAGTCCCGCTAAGGCGGGCAGCGATACGTATACACCATGGCCAGATGGCATTTGCAGACACCACTAGTGGGCGGCATAAGATGATACCCCGGACGCGAGAGGCCTGGACGCAGGCTAACGTTATTGATTATCACACCGATCCGATATGGACGGGCAGCTTTACATTATGCATATATGATATGATGATGAGTATGAGTAAGACAGCATGCACTACTTCCTTTATATTTGTCAATCAGATCCAGATGTTTCATATTGATATTCCCTTTATATCATTGTCTTATTTCATTGTTTATGCCTCTCATACTCAGTACAATGTTCGTACTGACGTCCGTTTTCTTTGGACGCTGTGTTCATGCCCACAGGTAGACAGGGAGGAGAGCTCGATCTAGATCGGTAGTAGTTGTCAGCTGATTGAAAGCACTCCTTTGTCCCGGAGGTGCTTGATTATTCTTTTGTGTATATAGTCATGTATATGTATTTTTGGGCATGACGGGGTCTTGTCCCATCCTTATGTTTAGCACTCCAGTAGAGGCTCGTAGATACGCAGTGTGGGTTAGATGGTCTCACGAGATGCTATTATGTGTATATATTATTTTGATAACCGAAAGGCAAATGTATATAAAGTATTTATGTTCCCATATAAAATAAGATTTTCCTACAATTTGAGTATAAAGTTGATAAAAGAGCATTAAATGAGTAAGATGAGTAGTAGAACGAGTGGTGCTCGGTGGCTAGCCCCGTGTACCCGTCACGGCCCCTAGCTGGGTCGTGACAAAAGTGGTATCAGAGCAGTTCAGTCCTAGGAAGTGTCTACGAGTCGTGTCTATTAGAGTCTTGTTTATGGTGTGCAGCGCGCCACATCAATAAACAAGAGGCTACAGGGCATTTAGGAAAAATGACCATCCTTCTTCTTATGAAATCGTGTGATAGAGCCATGTATAAGACTTTATCCTCCCTAATAGTGTATTATGATTTCAGAATGCCGCCAAAGGGAAAAGCTACTGCCGCCCAGAAGGGCAAGACCACGGCGAAGAGGCGGATAGAAAGAGGGCCTCCGATGAATATAGAAGAAGGTGAATCACATAATGAGGCCTTGTCTAATACTTCTTCTACCCCGCCTAATGTGGAAGAGCAAGGAGGAGCCCCAGCTCCAATTCCTCCACCGGTTGCTTAGGTCAACAAGTGACCGAGGCTATCCATTTATTGACACAGTTAGTTGCCGCCCAGGAACAGCGGCAGAATGTGAGTTCGAGTGATCAGTCAGCTAGTACCAGAGCTCGTGATTTTATGAGTCTGAAGCCTCCGGAGTTTTTCGAGTCAAAGCCGGATGAAGACCCGCAAGGTTTTATAGATGAAATGTTGAGGACATTGAAGATTGTCCATGCCTCCGAAACTGAATCCGTGGAATTGGCATCTTATAGGCTCCGGGATGTGGCAGTTTTATGGTACAACAATTGGGTACTATCAAGAGGAGAGAATGCGCCTCCTCCGGTTTGGCAAGAGTTCGTAGATGCTTTTATTCATCACTATTTGCCACCCGAGGTCCGCCGAGCTAGAGCGGATAGATTTCTAAATTTGAGGCAAGGCAACATGAGTGCCCGGGAGTATAGTATGTAATTTAATTCTTTGGCTAGATATGCCCCGGCCATGGTGGCCGATATGGGAGATCGGGTGCATAGATTTGTGAGTGGTTTGGGGCCACACTTGTTCAAAGATTGTTTGACGGCTTCATTGCAAGATGGGATGGACATTTCCCGTATACAAGCCCATGCCCAGAACTTAGAGGGACGACAGCAACCGCAAAAAAGTGATCGTGATACTGACAGAAGGCAAAGCAAGCAGGCCAGATCTATGGGCACATGCAGTGATCATAGAGGGGGATCAAGGCAGACATATTCTGGGTATTCAGGCCAGTCGGTGACCAGTGCACCCCCTCGATTCGCAGGTAGGATATTTAATCGCTCCTTCCGTTCAGGATAGGGCCAGAGTTCGAGGGCCTCAGATTCCCAGTTCAGGGAAGATTATAGCCAAAGGAGACCCCCAGTACCGCGATGTAGCCAGTGCGGTAGAGTACATTCCGGAAAGTGCTGCCAGGGTTCGGATTACTGTTATACTTGTGGCCAGGTGGGACACATGATGAGAGATTGCCCGTCGACGAGTGGCAGAGTTGGAGTTCAGCCTACAGGTTCGGCAACTGGTTCTTCCTCAGTGCGTCCAGTAGGGCAGACCCCCCAGATGTCAACAGGCCGAGGTAGAGGCAGAGGGGCAGCATCTACTCCAGGCGCCACTCAGCCCCGTGTATATGCTTTAGCCGGACGACAGGATCTTGAGTCCTCCCCGGATGTGGTTACAGGTACATTGTCTATATTCTCCCGCGATGTGTATGCATTGATAGATCCAGGCTCTACACTCTCTTATATTACTCCGTATGTTGCTGGTTGTATTAGGGTGAAACCTGAGTCAATCAAACCTTTTGAGGTGTCTACTCCGGTTGGTGATCCCGTGATAGCAAGACAAGTGTATAAAAATTGTGTAGTTGTGATATGTGATCGCCAGACCACAGCTGACCTGATTGAGTTGAAAATGTTGGATTTCGATGTAATTATGGGTATGGATTTGTTGGCATCGTGCTATGCAAATGTTGATTGCCGATTGAAAGTAGTTCGATTCCAGTTTCCAGGAGAGCCCGTGCTTGAGTGGAAAGGTAATGCAGCATCGCCAAAGGGTAGGTTTATTTCCTACCTTGAAGCGAGGAAGATGATAGCCAAGGTCTATATTTATCACTTAGTTCGGGTTCATGACACCGAGGCAACGCCGCCAACTTTCCAATCAGTTCCAGTAGTGAATGAATTCCAGATGTGTTTCCAGACGAACTTCCAGGCCTTCCTCCAGAAAGAGAGATTGATTTCACCATTGATGTGTTGCCGGATACCAAGCCTATTGCCATTCCTCCTTATCGAATGGCCCCGGCAGAATTAAAGGAACTAAAGGCACAGTTGAAAGACTTGCTCGAGAAGGGATTCATTAGGCCCAGTTCATCACCGTGGGGAGCGCCGGTCTTGTTTGTGAGAAAGAAAGACGGTTCTCTGCGAATGTGCATCGATTATAGGCAATTGAACAGAGTGACGATAAAGAACAAATATCCTCTTCCAAGGATTGATGATTTATTCGATCAACTGCAAGGTGCCAAGTGGTTTTCTAAAATAGATTTGAGGTCGGGTTATCATCAAGTGAGAGTTAGAGAAGCGGATATTCCTAAAACAACCTTCAGAACGAGATATGGCCACTATGAATTCCGAGTGATGTCGTTCGGGTTGGAAAATGCTACGACCGTGTTCATGAGTTTGATGAATAATGTGTTCATGCCACTATTGGACTTATTTGTGATAGTATTTATTGATGATATTCTGGTGTACTCTCGCTCAGAATCAGAACATGCAGACCATTTACGTATCGTACTTGGTATTCTTCGAGCTCGGGAGTTATATGCAAAATTTTCAAAGTACGAGTTTTGGCTAAATTCTGTGACATTTCTGGGCCATGTTATTTCAGATGATGTCATTCGAGTCGACACTCATAAAATTGAAGCCATGAAGACTTGGCCAAGGCCCACGACGCCTACAGAAGTCCGTAGTTTTCTGGGTTTAGCAGGTTATTATCGAAGATTCGTAGAGGGCTTTTCGTTTATTTCAGCCCCATTAATGAAGCTAACCCAGAAGTCTGCAAAATTTCAGTGGAACGATGCTTATGAGCGTGGTTTCCAAGAGTTGAAAGACAGATTGACCTCAGCTCCAGTTCTAACACTCCCAGAAGGGTCAGATGGCTATGTTGTGTATTGTGACGCTTCCGTGTGGGATTAGGATGCGTCTTGATGCAGCATGGTAAAGTCATTGCATATGCTTCGAGACAATTACGGAAACATGAGAAGAATTATCCAACTCATGATCTCGAATTGGCTGCGGTTATTCATGCCTTAAAGATGTGGAGACATTATTTGTATGGCGTGCATGTTGATATCTATACAGATCACAAAAGTCTTCAGCACATTTTCAAGCAGAAGGAATCTGCGGCAGAGGCGGTGGTTAGAATTGTTAAAAGATTATGACATGAATATTTTGTACCACCTCGGAAAAGCGAACGTAGTAGCCGATGCGCTTAGCCGCCGATCAATGGGCAGTTTATGTGAAGTTCCCCCAGAAAAGGAGGAGATGGATCATGAGCTCCGCCAATTGGCTAATCTTGGGGTACGTGTAATTGATTCGGGTGATGCAGGGATTGTCATTAATGATCCCGCAGTTTCGTCCTTGGATATGGAAGTGAAAGAATGGCAATATGGAGATCCTCAATTGTGTCATTACAGAGACACGTCTCATGGAAAGGAAAAGTCTTCATTTGAAGTTTCTATGGATGGAATTCTTAGATACCGAGGCAGGTTATGTGTGCCAGATGTAGCAGAATTGCGCCGATGAATTCTAGAAGAAGCACATTGTTCTCGGTATTCTATTCACCCTGGTGCCACCAAAATGTATCATGATCTCAAGATGATGTATTGGTGGGATGGCATGAAGAGCGACATAGCCGAGTTTGTGGCGCAGTGTCCAAATTGCCAACCAGTAAAAGTTGAACATCAAAATCCAGGAGGCTTATTACAAGCAATAGAGATACCTACTTGGAAATGGGAAGTGATCAACATGGATTTATCGTGGGATTACCTCGTTCCCGTGGAAAATATGATTCTATATGGGTAATCGTGGACAGATTGACAAAAGCAGCCCATTTTCTTCCAGTCAGAACCACGTACTCAGCAGAAGACTATGCGAGGTTGTACCTTAAGGAAATTGTGCGACTCCATGGTATCCCATTATCTATTATTACAGATAGAGGAGCACAATTCACAGCCAAATTTTGGAAGTCCTTTCAAGAAGGTCTAGGCACTCAAGTGAAGCTTAGCACAGCGTTTCATCCACAAACCGATGGACAAGCCGAGCATACTATCCAGACTTTGGAAGATATGCTACGAGCATGTGTACTGGATTTTGGTGGTAGTTAGGATGATCATTTGCCGCTAAACGAATTTGCATATAACAACAGCTATCATTCCAGTATTCAAATGGCTCCATATGAAGCTTTGTATGGAAGGAAATGTAGATCTCCAATTGGATGGTTCGAAATAGGAGAAGCACGATTAGTGGGCCCTGAATTGATTCAGCAAGCGGTGGAAAAGGTTAAGGTGATCCGAGATCGATTGTTAACAGCCCAAAGTCGCCAAAAGTCTTATGCGGACAATCGCCGACGATACTTGGAATTTCAGGTCGATGATTGGGTATTTTTGAAAGTATCACCCATGAAAGGGGTGATGAGATTTGGAAAGAAGGGGAAGTTAAGTCCTAGATACATTGGACCTTATAGAATTATCCGCACGGTGGGTCATGTGGCCTATGAATTGGATTTGCCCTCGAAGCTTGAATCAGTCCATCCAGTCTTCCACGTTTCGATGCTCCGTAAGTGTATTGGAGATCCCACAAAGATTGTTCCGATAGATGATGTGCAAGTGACAGAAAGGCTAACCTATGAAGAGGTGCCTATTGCTATTTTAGACAGGCAAGTGCGAAGACTCCGAAATAAAGAGGTAGCTTCAGTCAAGGTCTTATGGCGAAACAACAATCGGGAAGAAATGACTTGGGAGGCAGAAGAGAAGATGAAGTCCAAGTACCCGCATTTATTCCAACCCCCAGAAGAGATTCAAGGTGAAATGCCAACGATATGAGGTATGTATGCTTATTTTTCATGCTTTTGGGTTGTGTGTGGCCATAGATATGTCGATGTTGTGATGTAGCCTTGTGAGGCGATGATATTATGGGTTGTTATGACAGGTTGGTAGTGCCCAATTACAGGGGAAACTCTGGCGAAATTTTCGTAGAATCCCGAGTGTATTAACATTCGAGGACGAATGTTCCAAAAGGGGGGAAGAATGCTACACCTCGGAAATTTCTCCGTGAACGTACAACGAGTAGACCAATGAAGTGTATGAGTGTGCGATGTTTTACTAAGTAGGGAATGACTATTTATGAATTTTGGAAATGAGAAAGTTACAGATTTGCACTTCGACCCAATTGGTCGTAAAATAGAATACGACCCTTAAAGTGGTTTACGGACCGTAAACTGCCATCGTCCTTCAACATTCCAAAAACTTCAACTTTCGGCCAAATGATGAAATGGTTAAATACGACTCAGAATATGGACCGTAAAGTGAAATACGGCCCGTAAACTGTGTCCGTAAATCACCACGTCTCAGCCTGAGTTTCTGGTTTTGATATGCTTAAATACGGTCGTGAAGGACGGACCGTAAACCAGAATACGGTCCGTAAACTGGGTTTACGACCACTGTGCACCCCGACTACTGTTCATAAAAATCAGATTTTGTGATTAATATAAGGGACCCTTTTCATTCATTTTCATTTCATTTCTCATCTACACAACTCAAGAGAACTCTAGATCATTCCAAACATTTCATACACAAGAATTTAAGGGAAATTAGTGATCAACTACATGAAATCCATGGAACCAAGGGTGTGAAGCTCATCAAAGTTCATCTACACCAAGAAATTGCAAAGGAAGTGAAATAGGATTTTTGGCATAAAAGAATGTTGTTGCTCAAGGCTTGTTCCAACACTACCCAAGGTAAGTTTTATGACTTTTTCATGATGATTGAAGTAATTATACGTTGAAACACTTGGATTATGGGAGAGTGTAGTAAATGGGTCACAAAATGTGAATAGTGTCATAGTTGGATGATAGTTGGATTGAATCATGAATGTTGATGTGTTGTGAGTATAAATATGTTATAAATGACGTTTAGACCATGAAATAAGTATTATGTATGAGAAGATGTGATGATGAGCCAAAACCAATAAATATGGAGAGATTGGAGAAAAATGGTGGAATGTGGTAGATATATATAAATGACGATTGTTGATACGATATTGTGAGTGTTGTTATGAATGCTTGGTAGTCGAAATGAAAAATGGGAAAAATAGTATAAACAAAGGAAGTGCTGCCCAATTTTCCCTAGAAATAGTGACGCGTTCTATGGTCGATTAACTAACGTTAGTGCGAACTCTCTCTTGAAGGTAGAGACGTGATATCGAAGAGGAACAAACAAGTGGTAGCTTAGTTAAACGTCAAAGGTATGTGAGGCTAGTCCTTTCTTTCTATGGCATGAATCCTATAGCATGACTATTTTTCTTATCCATGAATCTCTTAAATTCCGAAAGATGTGAGCCTATGTCCATAACTAGCTACACAAGGTAATGAGTAAAGTCTAGAATTTCTAATACATATGATATGATGATCCTATGATGCTATCTATTGCTTACACTCACCTTATATACTAATTCCTTCAAGGTGAGGCAGGATGTCAATGATTGCTCCATAATGAAGTCGGGGGATCACGACCTTACGTCACCCCGATAGAGTATAGTTGTTCTTGAGCCTTATGCATGTACTATGATAAGAATATTATGACGAGCATGCCATGATGAGTATATTATGATGATGATGATATAACACCGCGCCTAGTTGGCCGGGCAGTCACCGCTAAGGCGGGCAGCGATACGTATACACCATGGCCAGATGGCATGGGCAGACACCACTAGTGGACGGCATCAGATGATACCCCGGACGCGGGAGGCCTGGACGCAGGCTAATGTTATTGATTATCACACTGATCTGATATGGACGGGCAGCTTATACATTATGCATATATGATATGATGATGAGTATGAGTAAGACAGCATGCACTACTTCCTTTATATTTGTCAATCAGATCCAGGTGTTTCATATTGATATTCCCTTTATATCATTGTCTTATTTCATTGTTTATGCCTCTCATACTCAGTACAATGTTCGTACTGACGTCCGTTTTCTTTGGACGCTGTGTTCATGCCCACATGTAGACAGGGAGGAGAGCTCGATCTAGATCGGTAGTAGCTGTCAGCTGATTGAAAGAACTCCTTTATCCCGGAGGTGCTTGATTATTTTTTTGTGTATATAGTCATGTATATGTATTTTTGGGCATGACGGGGTCCTGTCCCGTCCTTATGTTTAGCACTCTAGTAGAGGCTCGTAGATACGCAGTGTGGATTAGATGGTCTCACGAGATGCTATTATGTGTATATATTATTTTGATAGCCGAAAGGAAAATGTATATAAAATATTTATGTTCCCATATAAAATATGATTTTCCTACAATTTAAGTATAAAGTTGATAAAAGAGCATTAAATGAGTAAGATGAGTAGTAGAACGAGTGGTGCTCGGTGGCTAGCCCCGTGTACCCGTCACGGCCCATAGCTGGGTCGTGACACATGTGACCTAATCTCATATGCCACATCTTAGCCTTATCATCATTTGATAACTGTGAGGCTGCAGAATTCGCAGTATCTAGAATGGTGCTGCCTATAAGTACATAAAGACCACCCTCCAGTTTGTCCTTTAACATGACCAGAGAACCCTTGGTCACCTTGCAGATTCCACCTTCACTTGCATGCTTATATCCGAGCTTATCAAGAGTACCAAGAGAGATTAGATTCTCTTTCATATCAGGAACATGTCGAACATTAGATAATGTTCTTATGATGCCGTCATGACACCTTATACGGGCTGAACCAATGCCTACTATTTCACATACTACATTGCTACCCATAAGTACAGGCTCACCGGTCTGCTCGTAGCTAGTAAACCAATCTGTTCTGAAGCACATATGCAAGGTAAGAGTTGAATCTAAAATCCACTTGTGTGTCTAAATATCATATGTTGAAGGTACATAATCTTCTCTAGATATCTGAGCTACCTGAATCGTAGATGCACTGGCTGTTGTTTTATTAATCTTTTTATTAGGGAAATCCCTCTCAAAGTGATCCTTTTGATGACAACCCCAACATTCAGCATCCTTCCTACTCACCCTTTTCCTAAACTTTGACCTATTTACAGGTTTTCCTCTCTCTCTCTCTTTGGCTCGAGCGACCTCTAACCGTCAAACCCTCACTATGGTCCTCTTTCTCACCATTGTTGATAAGGTTTCTTAATTCATTCGAATTCAATGCATGTCTTACCATCTGTAACGTGACCACCTCCTTGTTGTACATCATTTAATCAACTATGTCTTTGTACGCCGGTGATAATGTAAACAGTAGAGTGCACGCTAGTTCTTTATCTCCCACTTTAATGTCAACATGAGTAAGATCCATAGCCAATTTATTAAAAGTATCAAGATGATCCTTTAAAGTTGTACATGTCTTTATCTTGAAGGTGTGTAAATGTTGCCTTAACAACATTGTAGTTGTTACTGATTTCTTCTGGTAGAGATCTTCAAGTTTCTTCCACAAACTCGCAGCTATTTTCTCGGTACTGACTTCACATAACACGTTGTCTGATAAGGATAATTGAATTGCGCTAAATGCATCTATCTCAATCTTCTGCTTTTCGGCCTCTTTCGTATTTTGGGGATACGAGTCCTCCAAAAAATAGACTGATCCTTCTCTCCGTAACAATGCCATGATCTTGATCTTCCAGATGTTGAAGTTATTACTTCGCCCATCAAAATTTGCTACCTCAAACTTCATAGATGCCATAGTCTGCTCCTCTCCTAGATCTCACGACCTGTAGGCTCTTGGTACCAATTGTTAGCGCGGAAATGATAAAAACATAGTGATTAACGTGGTTCGGATTAATATGATCCTAGTCCATGGAGAATGGCCAACACTTTTATTAATATCAAGGGAGAAAGTAAGTTACATGATTAAATACTCTTAGGTTCTATGTTTGTCTTACTTAATAAATCCTAGCTAGCATATATTTATACTACTAGGTCTAATCCTTTCCTAGAGAGGATCTAAATCCCAATAATACTCGAAAACCCACAAAGAAAAAGGTGTTCTTTTATTTCTTTCCGCTTTTGAGTAGGAATTGACTTGAATATCTTCTAAACTTCACAGTATATAAGATGGTGATATCATAGAAGTTTTTTTTTAAAGAAAGTGTATTTTTTGAATAAATGAACATGATCCTCTATGATGTCATGTCAGTATATTATATATACCATATGGGTTTCATAGAGGGTTGATGAGTGTTTTTGAAGAAATGAAATAAGTCATATGTGATACCATTATGGTATATAAGATATAGGGTGATACATGTTGGTATCATAATTTTGGGGACATTTATGAAAGTAAGAATGTATGAACGGATAATTATTTTATTTTCAGGGGCATCGACGTTCTTTCCTCTTACTTTTTTTTTCTGTGTCCCCTTTGCCTTTTCCCAATCGTTTTATAGAGTTTACTTGGTGTGACCGTAATTATTTTTCTTAAAAATATTATAGTTTTGACTGGTAGGTCAAAAATATTTTTTGGAAAAAAAATATTTAAATTAATAATAATATTAACAAATATGAGAGTGTTTTGATGAATGTATTAATTGCTAAAAATTGATACAGTGTTTAAGTGTTAGGTGTAGCAAGTAAAAAATGAAGTTGAATATTAAGATAGAGGTAAGAAAAATGCCGGTCATAAATGAGCGATGTCATTTCCCCCCTTTGATATTATGCGATGTGAACCACGACTTCCTCATTTAAAAAAATAAAATAAAAAATCGTGCAAAATTAGTTCCATCATAGCAAACACGTCCACATATTGCTATGTCCTTTCTCATTGACTTTGACTTACTATGTACTGCCAAAATGATAATTATAGTCTGACAAAAAGTCCAGGGCCATACAGTGTAAATGAAAAATTATACATGGCCTCAAAGTTTGAATAATCGTTTGCGGCTGTTTCTAAGGAGCTTAAAGTTAAATTTTAAATAGAGCTTCTAATTTTTTTAAAAGGGAAGATTATCATACATATTTTTATTTAAAGTTCTAGATTTTTTAGATGCGAAGTCATGAATTGCTGTTTTATTATTGATTTATTCAATCGATTTTTTTTCAATTGATACAATAGTTAATCCATTCAATCTCTCTTGAGATATTATTGATCTTAGATAAAATTTTATTAATATTATTTTTGAAATTTCTTTCGGTTGAGGTAAAAATTTATATATAAAATACATCATTAAGAAAAAATTAGGGCCCTAAGTGATTACTTTATTGGCCTTATAATCGAGTCGTCCCTGTACTCGTTCTTCATTACTTGTCATTTATCACATCACTAAGACTTTAAACTCGTTCTTCATTACTTGTCATTTATCACATCACTAATTTAGGACCACATAGAGAAAGAAAAAATATATACTCCATCTGTTTCAATTTATATGAATCTATTTGACTGGATAATATATTTAAGAAAGAATGAAGACTTTTGAAATTTGTGGTTCAAAATAAGTCTTGAATATTTATGGGACTGTAAATCATTTTATAAAGTAAATTTATTCCTAAATTAGAAAAGAAATCATTCATTTTAACACAGACTAAAAAGGAAATACGTTCGCATTAAGGCAATATGAATTGGCTTAAAGGGTGTTCATTATTTCAATCATCACATCTACTTATAACCTTCTGAGTTATGATGAATTGTTGAAAGCGTTTTTGCCATGTTTTTCAAGATTCTTGCCTTGATTGTGCCGACCATATTCTGTCTTGCAAAGTCTGAAGACCTTGGATTCATTTACAATGGCTTCAATAGAGCAAATTTGAGTCTTGATGGCATAGCACAATTGATATCAAATGGCCTATTACAGTTAACAAATACTTCTAGGCTGCAAAAAGGCCATGCTTTTTATCCCACACCAATCAATTTCAAGAACTTACCAAATGATTCAAATTTCTCTTTTTCTACCACTTTTGTCTTAGCTATTGTGCCTTCAGTTTTGCCTGGTCATGGTATGGCTTTTGTAATTGCACCTGTTGGAGGGCTAGCAGAAGCACTTCCAAGCCCATTTCTAGGCCTTTTCAATGATAACACTACTGGCAAAGACACTAACCACGTTTTTGCAGTGGAGTTTGATACACTTCAGAACAGAGAATTCAATGATATTGATGGTAACCATGTTGGAATTGATATCAACGGATTAAAATCCGTTGAATCCAAGCCAGCAGGTTATTATGCCGAGAATAATAGTGTCAAATTCAGCAACATGACTCTTGCCAGTGGGCAGCCAATGCAGGCTTGGGTGGACTATGATGGTGTGGCTAAGCAAATTAATGTCACACTGGCTCCAGTAAATGTGGCAAAACCAAATTCACCTCTTTTGTCATCATTCTATGATCTGTCACCAATCTTGAATGAAACCATGTATATCGGCTTCTCTGGATCCACTGGCTCAGTTGTTTCAACACAATATGTTCTTGGATGGAGCTTTAAAATGAATGGATTAGCCCAAGGACTTGATCTTGCTAGGCTTCCTAAGCTTCCTCAAGTTGGACCGAAGAAACAATCTAAACTTTTGTTGATTGCTTTGCCAATGACATCAGCAGTTGTAGTAGTAATAGTCTTCTCTGTGTTAATTTACTATGTAGGAAGGAAGAGGAAGTTTGCGGAATTGCTTGAAGATTGGGAGCTTGAATATGGCCCTCATCGGTTCAAGTTCAAAGATCTTTACATTGCCACCAAAGGATTTTCCAACAAAGAGTTGTTAGGTTGTGGGGGTTTTGGAAGAGTCTATAGAGGAGTATTACCAACTTCTGCAATTGAGATAGCAGTCAAGAGGGTCTCTCATGAATCAAAACAAGGATTGAGGGAATTTGTAGCAGAAATTGTTAGTATTGGTCGGTTACGCCACAGGAATTTAGTACCACTTTTGGGCTATTGCAGGCGCAAAGGCGAGTTGCTTTTGGTTTACGAATGCATGCCTAATGGAAGTCTTGACAAGTTCCTATATGACAAACCAAGATGTGCCCTCAATTGGAACCAAAGATTTCGAGTCATCAAAGGCGTAGCGTCAGCATTAGTCTATCTACACGAAGAATGGGAACAAGTGGTAATTCACAGAGATGTTAAGGCTAGTAATGTGTTGTTAGACAGTGAATTGAATGCTAAGTTAGGGGATTTTGGCCTAGCAAGATTGTATGATCACGGGAATGATCCGCTCACTACACATGTAGTTGGAACGGTAGGTTACCTTGCCCCTGAGCAAACAAGAACTGGCAAAGCCACAACCTCAAGTGATGTATATGCTTTTGGTGCATTTTTGCTTGAGGTGGCTTGTGGGAGAAGGCCAATAGATCCACGAGCATCGGACGAGGACATCGTGTTGGTCGATTATATATTTTCATGTTGGAGTAGAGGTGATATTCTTGAAGCTATAGATCAAAATTTGGGAAATGAATATGTTAGAGAGGAAGTTGAGTTGGTGCTAAAACTTGGACTAGTTTGCTCTCAGGCAGAACCAACTGCTAGGCCAAGTATGAGGCAAGTGTTGATGTACTTGGAAGATGCTTTGCCTTTGCCAGAGTTATCACTGATACAAACTTCAAACACTTGCTTAAGCTTTGCAGGCTTTGATCATTTGGCGATGTCACATCCATCTTTTTCTGACAAGCCATGGTCTTCTTCTGTTTCAGACTCCATTCTCTCCGGTGGTCGATGACTTTGCGAATATTAAATATTTTTATCCATTCCTAGTAAAAGAAAAAGAAGCTTGTTATATTAGCTATGTTCAACTAAGGTTGTAGACTTATTTCATTCTGCCATCTTGGAATAATAACTTTCACTTCTTTGATCCGTTAAGCTTATGCACCAGTTATGTTTCTTGAATAGTATAAAAGATTCCACTAACTAATTACTAGTATAAAATGGGAAAAACTAAGAAACTATTAACTAGGATTTATTCAAAAATATTATTGCAGTAAAATAAAGTTACTGCAGTCTAAAAGTATAATCATATCATGTTCAGTACCGTGAATTTTTTTTCAATTTTCCCATGTTGACGAGTAGGAATTACAAGTTCAACAAGTGCTATTCCAACGCTGACTGTCTTCTCTCCTCCGTACCCCAACAACCCACCCCTACCCTTGACTCCCTTCTCTCCCGTGGTTAATTACTTGGCGAATATTTAATAGTTTCCGCTTATTGTAGTAAAAATTAAAGTAAATACTTGTTACATTAGCTATATATGTTCAACTTAAGGTTGTAGACTTGGTTATTCAGTCATCTTGGAAACTTCACTTCTTTGATTCCTTAAGCTTATGCACCAGTTTTGTTTGTTGAAGAGGAAAGAAAACTGAGAATAGGAAAGTCCAGTGTTCTCTTTATGAAAATTAGATTTTCCTTATTCACTACTTTGAAAATTACAACAAAAGAAGTTTCTGATATTCTTTCGAAATATTCAAGTTCCCATTTGTAAAATTTTCCAGGACTTTTTAGCTTAAAGTGGGCAGAAATTGTCAAAAAGTTTCCAAATTGATTGGCATGCAGAAAACTATTATGCCCATTTTAATATGGTTCTCTTTGTTGTCCAATTTATTATATGTTAGCTTCCGCATACCCCTATTTTAATCCAACAAACTTTACTAGTGGACCCCTCCCCCAACTGATAAAATAAAAAGAAAAACGAGAAAGTCCAATTTAGAAAGTCTTCCATGCTTTGTGACTACTTGTCAAGTAGGAAGTCTTCGATGACATGTAAGTTGTGTGAAGTGCTTCTAGAAATGAAGTCTTCGATGACTTGCTCAGCTTGTAACTGTATGTGCTGGAAAGTTAATTAAATTTATTCTGCCAAATTATTATTATTGCTAGTTTTCAAATCCCATACTATATACAATCATTTTATAAATATTACAATAAGAGTCTGTCTTGTCTTCAAGAAAATATAGCCTCTTCTTTCAACATGTATATCAAGAAATTATTGTCAAATAAAAGTAGGTATTCGTATAATTTTACAATAATTAGATCAAACTATATCTTTCTAAGAATGACTAGTAGATTATTATCAATTTTTGGGTTTACACTTGCAAAGAAATAATAGGTAACTGCAATAGAGATACTTAAATTTTTTAAATTTATATATGTAAATGATTGTTGCCCGTATATGTGCCATTTATCTGACTCAAAATATGAGTCTTTTCATCTACAAATTATGAGGAAGACTATTAGTTAATCTGTACAAACAATAACCGTAACACTTAACAATGCTAGGTTGAAAAGATTATTTGACTGAAGGAAAATTTAAGAAATGGTAGGAAAAATCTATCGAATAAGCCTCACAACAACAGATTTACAATTTATCAATAGTACCTACCTGCCGCCAAATAGGAGGAACAAAACCTAAAAGAACACTCCTTTTTTTGGCAGAAATAAGGGATAATATTTGACACAAAGAAGGTATTCTAGAAGTGAAGTGAAATGAAATGTCTATATTATGCATTTTATAAAGAATACACAGATTATGAAAAGATTGTGAAACAATGACTTTAGTACTCCCTCCGTTCACTTTTATTTGTCCACTTTGGACTTTTCACGCTGTTTAAGAAATAATAAATGAAGTGCATAATTTACTAATATACCCATATTAATTGATGCATATTTTTATTGGATTTCAAAAATGATTTGAAGTGGGTAATTAATACTATGGGTAAAACAGGAAAAAAATAAATTATCTTATCTTATATACTAAAAGTGACAAGTAAAAGTAAAAATCTATTTTCGAATACTGGACAAGTAAAAGTGAACAGAGGGAGTAGCTAGTTGAAGCTCAAAGGAGCAATCCGACCAAAACGCAGAATTCAATTAATTGGAATTGGGTGTAATTACACAGTTTGGCCTGTTTGTTTGACCAGGTAATTACACTGTGTAGTCACGAGTATAAATACTCCAAAGACCACTACACACCCAAAAAGAAAAACACTCTTTTGATTTTTCCCACCTCACTACAATATCACTCACACTGTATTTTTCTTCACAGACTATTTTCTTACACAGTCTATGGTATACCTCACTTTGCTCTCACTCAGATGTATTGTCTGAGATTTTGGTGTGTCAACAAATGATAGAAAGCTTCCCTATTTATAGGGATGAAATGAACCTATTGATGTCATTAGTGACTCAAGCAAGCACTTGACAATTTGCCAAATACAAAGAATATGTTTTTTTCCTCAAAGCAAGGGAGATGTTTTCTTCCTTAAAATAAGGGAGATGTTTTCTTCCTCAATTTATGGGGCTGGACCCCACAAATCTCCCCCTCCAGACCCATTCAACTGAAGGAGGCATCTCCGTCTTCTCAGATAGAGTTAATGCCGACAAGTTCTTTGCATAACTCGAACTTGTTTCTGGGAATCACCTTGGTTAACATATCTGCAGGATTTTCACTCGTGTGAATCTTCTTGACCTGAAATGATTCGTTCTCCACTTGTTCACGAATCCAATGATATCTGACATCAATGTGTTTTGTTCTCGCATGGTATATGGAGTTCTTGCTCAAGTCTATTGCACTCTGACTGTCACAATAGACAACATACTCCATTTGCTGCAATCCAAGTTCTTGAAGGAATCTCTTGAGCCATATCATCTCTTTGCCAGCTTCAGTAGCCGCAATATACTCCGCTTCAGTTGTAGCAGTGCAACACACTTCTGCAACTTCGACTGCCATGATATAGCTCCCCCTGAAAAAGTAAACAAATATCCAATAGTGGATTTTCTGTTATCAAGGTCACCTGTCATATCAGAATCTGTATAGCCCTTCAAAATTGGATTTGATCCTCCAAAACACAAGCATCCATCTGAGCTTCCTCTTAGATACCTGAGTATCCACTTCACAGCTTCCCAATGCTCTTTCCCTGGATTTTCGAGAAATCTGCTAACAAAACCGACTGCATGAGCAATATCTGGTCGAGTGCATACCATTGCATACATCACACTTCCGACGGCAGAGGAATAAGGAATCTTGGGCATTCTCTCTTTTTCCTCTGTTGTTGTAGGACACATCTTTTTGCTCAATTTCAGATGACCAGGAAGAGGTGTGCTAACCCACTTAGCACTCTTCATATTGAAGCGCTCTAGTACACGTGCTATGTACCTTTCTTGTGACAAATAAAGCTTCCTTTCATCTCTTGAACGAGTAATTCTCATGCCCAAAATCTGCTTAGCATGACCCAAGTCTTTCATTGCAAAAGACTTACTCAACTGTTTCTTCAACTCGTCAATCTTGGAAGCATTCTTACCTACAATCAACATATCATCCACATATAGCAGGAGGATGATAAAGTCATCATCAGAAAATCTTTGTACAAACACACAGTGATCTGAAGAAGTCTTCTTGTAGCCTTGCTCCCCCATAATAGACTCAAACTTCTTGTACCACTGTTTGGGAGCTTGCTTCAATCCATATAGACTCTTCTTAAGTTTGCATACAAGATTTTCTTTACCTTTTGCCTTGAAGCCCTCAGGTTGTTCCATATAAATCTCCTCTTCTAAGTCACCGTGAAGAAAAGCAGAATTCACATCCATCTGCTCAATCTCCAAATCAAGACTAGCAGTCAAACCAAGAACTGTCCGAATGGAGGACATTTTCACGACAGGAGAAAATATTTCGTCAAAGTCAATACCTTTCCTTTGACGAAATTCCTTAACAACCAATTTAGCTTTGTATCTGGGCTTCAAGCTGTGTTCTTCGGCTTTAACTTTGAACACCCACTTGTTCTTCAAAGCTCTCATGCCCTTAGGCAATTTCACCAACTCAAAAGTATGGTTCTCATGCAGAGATTTCATCTCATCTTGCATGGCTTCAATCCATTGATCCTTGTGCTCATCTTCCATGGCCTCCTTATAACATTCAGGTTCTCCCCCATCAGTGAGTAATACATACTCATTAGGTGAATAACGGGAAGAAGGAACATGCTGTCTAGTAGACCTTCTAAGTGGAATATCTGACTTATCCACGGCTCCATTAGTAGGAGCATCTACCTCATCAATAGCAGCATCGTTATCATCATCAACATGCTGATCTGGAACATGATTTTTGGCATCACCATCGTCATCGAGCCCACCAACGTCATCAACATTTGTATGAGGAACTCGATCAAGATTAACTAAACCTTCAGAACTTGAAGATTTTATCTTCTCCGCTTTGTTAATATCTTCAATGGTTTGATCCTCCATGAAGATAACATCACGGCTTCTCACGACCTTCTTCTCAATTGGATCATATAGCCTGTAACCAAACTCATCAAGGCCATAACCAATGAAGATGCACTGCCTTGTCTTGGCAGTTAATTTTGACCTCTCATCTTTAGGCACATGTACAAAAGCTTTGCAACCAAACACTTTCAAGTGGTCATAGGAAACATTCTTGCCATACCAAACTCTGTTTGGAACATCACTTTGCAAAGCAACCGCAGGGGATAGATTAATAACATGTGCGGCGGTCAATAAAGCCTCACCCGAAAAGGAATTCGGCAACTTTGCTTCAGAAAGCAAACATCTGACTCTTTCCATCAAGGTCCTGTTCATCCTCTCTGCTAAACCATTAAGCTGAGGAGTCTTAGGAGGAGTCTTCTGGTGTCTGATACCCTGTTGCTTGCAGTATTCGTCAAACGGTCCACAATATTCACCACCGTTATCGGTACGAATACACTTCAGCTTCTTTCCAGTTTCTCTTTCAACTGAGGCCTGAAACTACTTAAAGACACCCAACACTTGGTCTTTAGTCTTTAAGACGTAGACCCAAAGTTTCCTTGAGCAATCATCAATAAAGGTAGCAAAGTAAAGTGCACCACCCAGAGTCCTTGTCTTCATTGGACCACATAAATCTGAATGCACCAACTCAAGCAACTCTGTCTTTCTTGAAGGAAGATGAGACTTGAAAGAAACTCTATTTTGTTTTCCAGCCAAGCAGTGCTCACACTTTTCTAATTTAGCACTTTCGAAATTTGACAATAATTTCTTTTTGGCCAGAACATTTAGTCCTTTCTCGCTAATGTGGCTAAGCCTCTTATGCCATAATGTTGAAGAGCTATTGCTCTCAACTGCATTCACCATATCAACACAGGTAGAGGCCGTAGTCCAGTATAGACCATGACGCTTTTCGCCACGAGCCACAATCATGGAACCTTTAGTAAGCTTCCACTTTCCAGCACCATTGGTACTGACATATCCCTCATCATCCAAAACACCAACAGAGATCAAGTGCAAACGAACATTGGGTGCATGCTTTACATTGTTTAAAACTAGTTTAGTTCCAATACTAGTTTTCAAACAAATCGTTCCAACACCAGCCACCCTAGATACAGTCTCATTACCCATACTCAAAGTTCCAAAGTCACCCGGAGTATAGGATGAGAAAAATTCCTTCCTTGATGTCACATGAGATGTGGCACCACTGTCCATAACCCAACTTGACTCATCACAAGCAATATTTATCAGATCCGCATCAAGGACAGTAACAAGATCTTCTGTAGTGACAGTGGCAACACGATTGCCATCTTCTTTCTTTTCCTCCTTATCTCTATTCTCCTTTTTCAAAATCCGACAGAACTTCTTTGTGTGCCCTTTTTTCCCTCAATAATAGCACTCAATATCTTTAAGTCTGCTTCTAGATTTACTTCTATGATGTTCTCTATTTTGAGAACCACGATTCTTGCCTCTCCCCCTAGTGTCAGTCACCAAGACATCTGATGAGGAGGAACCTTGAGATTTTCTTCTCATCTCTTCATTTAAAAGACTGCTCTTGGCAAGATCCATAGAGATTACACCATCCGGAGCAGAATTTGATAATGAAGTTCTAATAATTTCCCAAGAATCTGGTAGGGAACCAAGTAGAAACAAGCCTTGAATTTCTTCATCAAAATTAATGCCCATAGCAGATAACTGGTTCATGATCCCCTGAAAAATATTCAGATGATCTGTCATTGCGGAACCATCGTGGTATTTTAAACCCAGCATTTGTTTTATCAAAAACATCTTGTTGTTACTAGTTTTCCGAGCATACAAACTTTCAAGATGCTCCCATAGGGTCCGAGCATGTGTCTCCCCAGAAATATGGTTCAACACATTATCGTCAACCCACTGTCTAATAAAGCCGCAAACCTGCCGATGCAACAAATTCTACTCTCAATCTGATTTATTATCAGGCTTTTTAGTGGCAAAGACAGGTTGATGAAAATTCTTGACATAGAACAAATCTTCCATTTTGCCCTTCCAAATGGCATAATTTATGCCACTCAAAGTAATCATTCTACTAGTGTTGGCTTCCATCGTTTATCACAAATACAAATACTATTTATTAGGAGACCAAAGTAATTCTTTTCTGATGTGGAAGTTCAAACTGTGCTGCAACCACAGAGCATACTCAGACAGAACCTTGGCTCTGATACCACTTGTTGGGAATAAAATAGACCCGCAAAAATAATATTCCCGGTATTAGTGATAAACGCGGAACACTAAGTTATGGTTAAATCAGCAAGAATAAAATGCAGCAATAATGACACCAAGATTTTACGTGGAAACCCTTCTGAATAAGGGAAAAATCACGGCCAAGAGGAGCAGCTGATATCACTATAGTAAGGAATTTTACACTGTGTAGTCACGAGTATAAATACTCCAAAGACCACTACACACCCAAAAAGAAAAACACTCTTTTGATTTTTCCCACCTCACTACAATATCACTCACACTCTATTTTCTTACACAGTCTATGGTATACCTCACTTTGCTCTCACTCAGATGTATTGTCTGAGATTTTGGTGTGTCAACAAATGATAGAAAGTTTCCCTATTTATAGGGATGAAATGAACCTATTGATGTCATTAGTGACTCAAGCAAGCACTTGACAATTTGCCAAATACAAAGAATATGTTTTCTTCCTCAAAGTAAGGGAGATGTTTTCTTCCTTAAAAAAAGGGAGATGTTTTCTTCCTCAATTTATGGGGCTGGACCCCACAGAGGGGGGGGGGGGGGGGGGGGGCTGAGAATTGAGTGTAATTTCACCCTATAATTACAGGGTTACTTTTTAGTCTATTTCTTTTTAATTTTATTTTAATTTCTTTTCCTTTTTAATTTATTTTTTATTTCTATTATTTAATTTCTTTTTTATTTTATTTTAATTTCTTTTCTTTTCTAATTTATTTTTTATTTCTATTATTTAATTTCTTTTTTATTTTTACTTTTTCATTATTTGTATTTTTAAAATATATTTTTCTTTTTATAGAATTTATATTTCATTTCCTTTCTTCTCATTCCCAACCTTCTTCTTGTGGTTTCATGTAATTGCTCATATTTTTTTTTTAGTTTTTGTTTTATTCATTAACCGTGTTAATATTCTAATTTTTTAAACTACATCTCTTAATATTAGAAAGAATGAGTCATTAACAAATTTGGCATATAATAAGTGACCTTATTAAAGTAGAATTTCGTTGTGAATGAGGTTATAGACTTATATTTTCCCTTTCTTTTGAATTATAGGAATATTTACTTATGTTACATTGAGACTTACTTATGTAACGTTGCAATTTGACATAAGAGTATTATGTTAAAAAAAAATCTTTTGAATTTTGAATTAGGTTATATTTTCAATTTTAATAATATTTGCTTTAGAACTATTGGCTTGTTATTTTCACATTGCATGTTGTTTATTTTTCACTTACAATTGATAGAATTATTGTCAAACATTTGGACAGTGTTATGGCATTATATTTATAAATATTCTTTTTTTGTCAAACATCCAATCCCGTGATGTTCTCACAAAAAAGGTATGCTTTTAAGTTTTATAATCAATTAAAATTAAAATATTATTAATTTTGAAATTATATATCAATTATTTTTTACAATATTAGTTACAAATATATGATTATTAATTAACATATATTTTCAATAAATAATGTATTATTAAATAACTAATTTAATATCATTTATAAAGGCACATATTTTTTAAATATTAATTTTAAATTTTTTATAATTAAATTTTATTTTTAAATTAAACTAACTGTGTAATTACACTTGTGCAACCAAACAGCACGCTTGTAATTACATTGTAATTACATTATGACAAACAAACAGATCGTAGTAATTACAATGTTGTGTAATTACTAGGTTGTGTAATTACCAGGGTAGTAATTACACCAATTCCAATTACCAGGTGGCTTTCCAAACAGGCTCTTACAGAAAATGATAATAGACCTTTAATTAGGATTTGATTTAATGCAGTCAAAAAATCAGTATTGCTCCTGAACGTGTATTTAACTTTTATGTAATTGAAATATTAATACTTAATATTTAATGAATTTGATTAGATATTTTATTATATTTTGATTTACAATAGGGGTAGAGTTGTAATTTAACTTTGAAGGTAGGAACTTTCAACTTTTAGTATATTATGATGATCATGATTATGATTCTTTAATCAAGAAAATTGGTATAGCCTCAGCCAATGTTAGCTATGTTTAAGCTAAAATCTTACGGGACATAAATAATACTCCATCGTCACAATTTATGTGATATAGTTTGACGAAGCACGGAGTTTAAGATAGAAATGAAGATTTTTGAGACTTGTGGTCTAAAGCAAGTCAAATATATTTGTGTGGCTGTAAATCATTTCATTAAGGGTAAAAAAAAAATTAAGTTAAATAATTGTTAGATATAATTTTTTTTTTTTTTGAAACAGATTAAAAAAAAAAAAAAAAAAAAAGGTTATCACGTAAAATGGGATAAGAGGGAGTTGATGAGGACTTATTAAGTTGTGTGGCAGCAATTGAGCTATCAATTAAGTGGGCCACAACTGTAGATAAGTTGCTAGAAACACGTTATTCTATCGACCAGTTCAAACTAACTAAGTGATAATTACGTCCTGGAATGCTTTAAAAGTACGAGTTCAACTGAGTCTAACAACTTTAGCTGAAATCCTACATATTCAACATAAATTTATTAAACATGTATAATTATTATGTTTTGAATCCAATAATTCAAATGATCAATGGATATACTGACATCCCGAATCCATAATTATCAATCTTCAATCTGGCCCCTCACGATAGGTAAAAAGAATGAGTTAATTGTCAAAAACATCCTTAAACAATTACCTTTTTGCGGCTTTCATAACTTATCTATTCATTGTTCCATTTACCTACCTAAGCTATCACTTTTTTGGTATTACTAAAACATACCTCGATGCTGAGTTGGCCTCCACGCGCCTGTTGTAACACATTGATGCTGAGTTGGCCTTCACGCACCTATTGTCGGTTGATTTTAAATACTTAGCCAACTCAGCATTATTACGCCCTATTTTGAACGGGTCCAAGATAGTTTGCAACTTCCCGGTTCTTCTAACTGATTTTAAAAGGGTTAGAGTCGCCACCTAATTTTTAAGGAAAAATAGGAAATCTATATGTAAATGTCTACTCCATTTTTAGTCCACGAAACCTATAAGATTCTAGATAAGGGTTTTATTTACCCCGATGGGAAGGTATTAAGCATCCTTCAGGGTCTGTCCGAAGGCAGTCCTTAAACTTAGTTTAACTGAACACTAGATGGGGATTATCTATCTGTTTATCATTATTATTACCTTTTTTCAAAATGTTATGATTTCATGAAAAGCTACACTAGGTGATAATATCCTAAGTATATACAGTGTATAAAAATGTATTTATATCAAGTATTCATAAGGAATGTATAGTAAAAAAGAATATATAAAAGAGTATAAAGAGAATGTACCTCGTAAGTATAAAAGTATATCTGTTAGTATAAAGAGTGTATATATATGTTAGTGTAAAGAATGTGTAACTATATTAAGAATATAAAAAAAATGTAAGACTATGTAAAAACAAATATATCAAGGATATAAAGAATGTGCGTCTATGTAATGTGCGTCTATGTATATTAAAAGAATGTATGTATATTAAACATATAAAGAACATATTTTAAGTGTAAAAGAGTGTACGTCAAACCTAAAATGTATAAAGAATTGTATAACTAAGTATATTAGTGCATAAAGAATGTAAAAATAATTTACGAATATTCATTGGTGTAAAGATTTTATATAACGAAATTATTCAGAAAAGTGAAGTTTATTTGACTTGTTTCTACCGTTTAGTTAAAAAGAGTGTTTGTTTGATGAATATCCTATCAAAAGAATAAGGAATAAAATAATTGTAAAAAGTATTGGTAAAAAATAAGTATAAGAAATTGTGAATAAAAAATGAGTGAAAATGTGTAATGCCTCTAAAGAATAAAAGATTTGTAAATGGACGACTTAATATTTGCCTAGTGTCAAAACGTGAATTTAACTTAATTAAAATATGTATTAGTGTACACAAAAGAATATAAAATATAAGTTGTATTAAGAGTGTATAAAGAATATAAAAGATCAACTAGTATTTTTGCCTAACCGTTAAAAGTATGAATTTATTTAACAAAATATTTATACCAAGTCAATTTAATCTAGTTTATGAAAGTATTGACGGTCTAAGTCTTGCCTAAAGCGAATGACAATTTTAAGTTTAACAAACAAGGCGACAAGTAAATAAATATATCAACCCGTCATTCTAAAAATAAAGTTTCCACTATACTATGAGTTTATATTTTATACAGTTATAAAAAAATGCGAAAAGTAAATACAAACAGTGATTCGATGAAATCCTCGGGTTCCTTCTGAGTGTTGTCTCCGGGATGTATCTCCGGGTACCTGTATAAACACTTAGTAAAAGTGTTAGTAAGAGAATAAATAACTATCGAATGAATTAAAGAAATAATGAATAAACTTAAAATAAAAAACTCGTTTTTTGTACATGGGAGGCCTTGGAAATCGACGAAAATTTCTTCATCGGCCATCTGGGTTTAGTATTCACCCAAATGAGTTTAATAAATGATAAGAAGGGTAAAAATGTCAACAATAGTCTTGTTGGCCGTCGGAGTAGTATTTTCCAGGCACAAAATCTAACATTTATTTAGTAATATAGATATAAAAAAAAATAGTTTAAAAAAAAATGCAGCAGTAACAGTGCGAGCCAAAGCCTAAAGGATCAACCAAAATCGTCGAGAACAAACGCCAAATTCCAAGCTAACAGAGAAACAAAAGGAACGGAACAGTTCCGACACTCAACAAAACTTCAATTTTGTCGGGAAAAATGTAAATGGTCACTGCGAACAACAAAAATCAGCCCAAGCGCAACAACAGTAGTGTCAAAAAAGGGCGACAAACAGAGCACAACAAAACGAGTGATAAACAAAGCGTCAATATCATGAAATAATACGGATTGCCGGAGATTGCAACTCCCGCCAGATCTAAAATGAGAAGCAGAGGGAGCTATGGTTAGTGAAATAAATTTGCAACAAAGAACAGGGGCAAGAAGAGAAGAACATGAGGCGGGCAGTGATTTGCTCCCCCGTTAATGGTTGTTTTCCGATGAACGAAGAAAAGGAAGGGGTTGTTTAGTGTTTGGTTGTTGGCGGAGTTGTCCGCTGTGCTCGTCGGCATTTGGTGGTGATGCGACGACGCAGCTGCGGTGAAGGAGAAAGAGACGACAGGGAGCAGCAGGGAAGAGAGGAAAGAGGATGAGGTTGTGCGTTGGTGGTGGCTGTTTGGTTGGAGTTCACCGGAGATGGTGGTTCGTCGGAGCTGGGTGGTGGCGCTGGTTTGGGTCGTTGATGGCGACGAAGCAGTGCGGGAAGAAGAGGGGGGAGAGGATGGTTTCGGGGTGGGGGCTAGTGGCGGTGATGTGGTGGTTCGTCTTTTTTCTCCGGCGTCGTGGGTTCGCCGGAGCTGGGCAGTGGGGGTGTGATTGTTCGTTGGTGTTGTTGGGGGTTGTGGTGGTTTCGTGGTGGTGTGGTAGCTGTTGTTGGGGAGTCGCCGGAGCTCCGAGCTCCGGCGTAGTGAGGGGTGGTCGGGGTAGGGGCGGCTGTTTTGAGAAGTGGAGGAGAGAGAGAGAAAATAATTTAGTATTAGATTTAGAGGAGAAAAAAAAAATCTGATATGTGCTTGTAAGCCTGGCAACCGGTTCCAATTGGAACCGGACCGGTAACCGGTTAGGGAATCGTCCGGTTTCAGTTTACCAGTTTGAAATTCTAAATTGGAACCGGTCCGGTTTTAAGTAGTTAAAACTTTTTTTTTTGTATTATATATATATATATATATATTATAGTATTTATTAGTATATTGTAGGTATATTTACATATGTTATACAATTTTATAATTAAAGTTTAAATATTTACTGACTAACAGGTTAATAGCAAGTCAGCAATACAGAATAGTATTTTTCGTATACATATATATGTATAACTTAATATATATATACTATATATATGTATATATATGTACTATATACTATATATACTTATATATAGGTATAACTTAATATATATACTATATATACTTATATACTATATGTAATAATATATATACTATATATACTTATATACTATATATACTTACTACTAGATGGCCTATGCCCGTGCTGCGCACGGGCCCAACACTTTAAATTATAGTGCATCTATGTGTATGTAGTTATCTTTGAATAGTGATTATATATATATATATATATTATGTTCAAAGCACGATTAATATAACATTGTAGTTTGTGCTCCGTATCTAAAACTTTATTATATTAATGTTTGCTACGAATACAAAATCGGCAAATTTATTAATATTTTTTAAAATAGAAGACTTGTTTAAAAGGAAATTATTTTCCTCTCTTTGAGATAAAACAATAGCAATATTTAAGCATCAGTTGATACTTTCAATTTTAATTCGATTAATTTAATGGTGTAAAATACTTATTATTTTTTATCAAATTTTGATTTGGATAATTTTAATTCAAATTATTAAATTAATTTTACATGTTTAAAACGAAATAAAGTAGAAATTGATTTTCTATTTAAACGAAGAAATACTATTTTTTAATTTTTGGTAAATATTCTCGGTTTAGCTCATTTTACTTGTCATGTTGTCTTTTGCATGATTTTTTAAGAAAACGTAGATTAGAATTATAATTTGACTAATTTACCTTATTCATTATTTGATCTCCATTTGATTTTTTTTTTTTTACGACATTAATCTCTTTTCACATTTATTAGAGTAAGAATAAAAATAAAAAAGTAATTAAATTCTATGTTATTTTAAAATATAAATATTTTAAATATATTTATTTTAGTAAACATAACAAATAAATGACATGGCGGAATAGCAAATATAACAGTTTAATATCTAGATTAGATCTCAGGCTAATATAAAAAAAGAAAGAAAATTGTATGGTTTGACTACTTAACCTTTTGAAGAAAAGCAATTTTATTTGCTCCCACTAATGGATTGATACATATACTATGTTCAAAACACGATTAATATAACATTGTAGTTTGTGCTCCGTATCTAAAATTGTATTATATTAGTGTTTGTTACGAATACAAAGTCTGCACTTTTTTTTTTAATATGTGGTTCACTTTTTTTTTTTTTTTTATATTGCTTGATTTTGATAATATGGGTCTACTTTTTTTTTCCCATGAGTTTGGAGATGGTGAGTTCCACTTTTTTTTAAGGGACAACGGACGACGAAGCATGGGTTTATATAGTTTCTTCTTTTTTTATTTATTTTTATTTTTTATATTGCTTGGTGTTGTTTAGTATGGGCTCACTCTTTTGGACATTATTAGTTTGCATTATTTTTATGCATATAATATATATATATATATATATATATATATATATATATATATATATATATATATATATATATATATATATATATATACTATGTTCAAAACACGATTAATATAACATTGTAGTTTGTGCTCCGTATCTAAAACTTTATTATATTAGTGTTTGCTACGAATACAAAGTCTGCACTTTTTTTTTTGACATTGTTTATTTTTTTAATATGGGATTCACTTTTTTTTTTTTTTTTTTTTTTTATATATTGCTTGATTTTGTCAATATGGGATACTATGTTCAAAACACGATTAATATAACATTGTAGTTTGTGCTCCGCATTTAAAACTTTATTATATTAGTGTTTGCTGCGAATACAAAGTCTGCACTTTTTTTTTTGACATTGTTTGTTTTTTTAATATGGGATTCACTTTTTTTTTATATTGCTTGATTTTGTTAATATAGGGTCCACTTTTTTTTCCCGTGAGTTTGGAGATGGTGGGTTCCACTTTTTTTACTTTTTTTTTTAATAGTGGTTTTTTTTTTTAATACTGGTTGGTGTTTAATATGGGTCCATGAAGAACTTCTATTTTTAAATTTTTAATAAATATTTTTTGTTTAACTCATTTTACTTGTCATCTTGTTTTTTACACGATTTTTTAAGGAAACGTCAATTAGAATTAAAATTTCACTAATTTACCTTATTAATTATTTGATCTCCATTTAATAGTACTTTTTCTTTTATGACATTAATCTGTTTTCACATTTATTAGAGTAAGGAAAAAATGAAAAAGTAATTAAATTCTATCTTATTTTAATATATAAGTATTTTAAGTATGTTGTTGTACAATAATTTCATTTGCTCCCACTAATGGGTTGATACGCATGTGGCAATGAATCCATCATTATTGATTTAATTATTTGATTTTCTTTGCTTGATTTTGTTAATATGGGGTCCACTTCTTTTTTTCCCCTGAATTTGGATGTGGTGGATTCCACTTTTTTTTTTTTTTTTTTAATACTGGTTGGTGTTTAATATGGAGCCCAATTTTTTTTTTTTTAATATTAGTTGTTGTTTTTTTAATATATATAGGCCCATGTTTTTTAATATATATGACGACCAAAAAGGAGCCGGTTGGACGACGAAAAAGGAGCCCAACCGGCTCTTCTAAATAGTTAGAATATATATTTATATACTATATATACTTACTATATATATTTATATACTATATATACTATATATATTTATATACTATATATACTATATAAGTATATACTTATATACTATATATACAATACTTAATATATATACTATATATACTTATATACTATATATACTATATATACTTATATACTTATATATATGTATTACTTAATATATATACTATATATACTTATATACTATACTATGAACACAAGTAAATAGAAGAAAGCTCAATGAGCCATATATTTTATTCATTCTTGGATAACATTTATTTGCAAGTTGTATTTTTTTTAACTTGCAAATAATACATGAGTTGTACAAAAATAATAGAATAATAAAATCACCAATTTTGAACCATTTCGTTAATTTTCCCCACATCATATTTGGTCATGGAAATATCTTCAAAGTCTTCCATTTGGTCCGGTCCACTAGCTATCAAATCTTCAATTTCTTCCTCTTCGCCTTCCTCCGCTTGTAAGTTTTGGTTGCGTCGCTCCGATCTAATCCAATCGCGAATGCACACTAGTACTTGCAAGCTAAAGCCGGATAATGAATGTCTATGGTCTCCAATTTGCTGTCTTCCTTGGCTAAATGCGCTCTCCGAAGCCACGGTTGATACTTGAGCCGTAAGGATATCTCGAGCCATTCTTGAAAGTACCGGATAGCTTGCCTTGTACTTCTTCCACCATGCTAAGACGTCCAAATCATCTTGTTGGTTGATATCCACATTTGGCTGCATCAAATAAAAGTTATATTCATCAAAGTTTGCAGTAGAAGAAGAAGTTGGCTGTGAATGTAAAACTTTTAAACCCGACAAGCCCTTTTTGCTACTCTGAGAAGTAGTAGGGCGTGGAGCAACGGGTGTAGCACGTTCTTCCAAACTAGAATAATGAGTAAAAATTCTTCTAAACTCATCATCAATAGCGAGATCGACTTCAGCTAAAGATGGTTGAACTCCCTCTTCAATTTCTAAAAATGTATAAATTTGACTAACCAAATTTTTAGTAAAAGACAGTTTAAACAAGGATTTAAAAGGGAACCCAATATAAATAAAGTTGGGATGGGAAAAAAATACTTCTTAAATTTGATTATCATTTCAAAAATAGCCACTTGATAATCGGGTTTATATTTATACTCTTGTAAAACTCTAGCTATTTCCGCTAAGTAGGCTAAAATTCCAGTTACCATGGGATAGAATTGTCTAGAAAAAGCAAGAGTTGCATTATAAAAAAATTCTAAGAGGTCAACACATTTTTTAACATCTTCCCAATGCGCATAATTTAACCAATCATCACTATCAGTATTATATTTGTTGTGAACTTGTTGTATGGGAATCCTATACTCATATGCTTGTTGTAGCATAATGTAAGTGTAGTTCCACCTAGTCTCAATTTCTACTTGAATTTTCTTAGGTCTAAGGTTATTTTCTACACAAGCATTCTTAAAATCTCTAATTCTTCCCCTATTAGCATTACAAAAAAGAAACGCAACCGCATCTCTAACTTTTTTAACAGAATCATCAAAATGCGCAAGACCATCTTTAACAATTAAATTTAAAATGTGACAACTACATCTTATATGAAAAATATTTCTTAGCGGAGGGTTTAGTTCTCTTTTTATAAGACCTATCGCCTTTGTATTATTAGAAGCATTATCTAAAGTAATACAAAGTGTTTTTCTATAAATGTTAAAAAATCTCATAATAGTAGACATTGAATCGGCTAAAATTTTTCCATCGTGACGACCTTTTCCTTCGTCATATAAAAAAGCTATAATTCTTTTTTGCATAACCCAGTTGTCATCAACCCAATGACATGTAATAGCAAAAAAATCTAAATGGTTAATACTAAGACCCAAATCAGCGGTAAGACAAACATTACAATTTAAAGAATTAAATACATGGCGCAAATAAAATCTATATTTTTTAAACAAATCTATAACATCGTCTCTACAAGTACTTCTAGGAATACCCTCAAATAACGGATTATAACAACGTTGAATGTAAGTAACAAACCCCAAACCCGAGGGAAAGGAAAATGGTAAACAATCGTAAGCTACCATTTTAGCTATTTCTATGCGTTCTTTTTTCTTGGCATACTTAAATTTCTACCGGTTCGTGGGTCTATCGTCATTTGAATCCCCCCCCCCCCCCCCCCCCCCACATTTGAACCTATTTGCTCTCCCCAAATATCCATATGTTTGGTTCTCATATGAGCATTTAGTATACCCGTTCCACCATCCTTACCAGTTCCTTGCTTAAAACTAAATACTTGTCTACATATGTTACATGTAGCTGATTGGTTTTCCCTATTCTTAGTCATAAATTTCCAAACTTTAGCTGTTGGCTTACGAGTTCTAGGCGGTTTGTCTTGTGTATGTAATTGTGCAGGACATGTATCTCCTATGGGATTTTCGAGGGGTTGTGTTTCATCATCATCATCTAAGTCTTCATCAAAAGTGTCGGTAAAATGTTGTTGCATTGCCTCATGACCTAAAAGTGGATTATTTCCACCAACATCAATACCTAAATTAGGTGTTTCTTCCACAAATGTTTCCTCATTAAGCGCACCCCTAACAATACGACTACTACTACCGGCACCACGTCTTAATCTCTTTGACATTATTAAATAGAATTAATTTAAATCACAATAAAATAAATCACAAGAAAATAAATTACAATAAATTAAATTGCTAGAATTAAATTGCGAAAAATAAATTGCTAGAATTAAATTGCGAAAAATAAAGATAGAGTTGGAACGAAGGTACCAAATTGCCAGATTAATTTCCAACAAAGTGAAGGCGGCTAGAATTGCAAATCCACCAAAGCTATTTCGGATTGTTGCAAAATCACCAACTCCACCAACAATATTATAATTGCAAAATTAATAATTGAAAGTTGAAACTATAATAAGACTTTGTGGCTAATTATTGCAAAGTAACTATAATTGAGAGATTGAGATTTGAGAGAAAGATAAAGAAGAGTGAATTGATGTGAATTAAAATGAAAATGAAGAAGGGTTTATATAGGGGTGGGGATGGGGATGGGTTAAAGTGTTAAAAAAAAAAAATTGGGGGCCAAAAATTAAAAAACTGACCGTTTGACAACGACCATTTTTGCAAACGGACCGTTGCCAACGGTCCATTAACAGACACTGCGGCCCAACGGCTCTTTCCTTTTTTTTTTTTTTTTTTTTTTTTAATTTTCACCGATTAAACCGGTTTAACCGGTCCGATTCCGATTTTACCGGTTTAACCGGTTCCGGTTTCCAAAATATTGGAACCTGATCGGTAAACTATTACACGGTTAACCGGAACCGGTTAACCGGTTTAACCGGTTCCGGTTTAGCCGGTCCGGTTACCGGTTAAAACCAGTTAACCCGAACCGGTTAACAGGTTTATGTGCTTGTGTGTGTTGTGTAGAAAATAATTAAACTAACACTCCCCTTTCTTATAATGTAAACAAACACCCCCTCTTGTCCAAATAATGATCTTCCCCTTCTTGTCCCATTTATCCCTTTTAACCCTTATGTAAAAATGCAATAACCAATGGATCAAAAACCCAACCCATCACCTCAAATGTCAACTTTCAAAAAGGTGACGAGACCTTGACTTGATCGAATTTTTGCTCTGCGTTTAAAAATAATTGCTCCGATTTTCTCTGCACTGACGGACTATACTAAAATATAGTTAAATAATAATGTAAGTAAAAAATATAAATATTAATGTATAAGATATAAAAAATGTACCGCTATAAAATAAAGAAACGATTATTAATTGCACAAAATGGCAGTATTACGCTGTACATCTGCAAAAATAATGATTCTTAAAGATGACAATAAATTGATAAAATTCCTAGAATGAGGATAATCATCAATAAATTGTAAAAAAAATGTAAAAATGTGTAAAAAGTTATTTTGTGCTCTTTAACGAATCAGGACCACCCGAGACGTTAATTTTAAGCACGTCAAGTCAAAATTAGGTGTCAACAAGCATCGAGGTGTGTTTTAATACAAAGGGAGTGATAGTTTAGGTAGGTAAAGAAAATTTGCGAAAAAATGATAGTTTATATGTATTTTTGACCATTTAACTCTAAAAGAATTTAAAAAGCAGTCCTGTGTACGCTGCTAGAGACCAAAATGTTTTTGTTGACCCATCCCAATTAAATACTATAGGAATCTCGAGTTTTTTGTTGCTCGAGTACTTCTATATAAGCTTGCTTGAAATCTCTTTGCATTACAGCAACTCCAATATGAAGCACATTTTAGCTTGAAATCTCTTTTCATGGCTTCTTTTTCTATTGGTTACCTCAAGCTTGGGGCAGCCGTTCAAGGCAGTAAATCTTGGTGCTTGGCTTGTGTCTGAGGGCTGGATGACACCTTGGCTCTTTGATAACATTGTTAACAAAGATCTTCTGGTAAAACATATTATATAATCTCTATTTCAATTTATTTGTCTTGCTTTCTTTTTATTGTGTTTAAAAAAGAATGTCATTTTTTATATTTAGTATTAAAGGTTTACGCGCAAGAGCCTATATGACACATTTAAGACTACAAGGTCAAGGGTTATTTTTGGTATATTGCACACGTCTTTAGTTTAATATCACAAGATTTAAAAATCTTAAATTCCGTACCGAGTCAAACTAGACAAACAAATTGAAAAGGAGAGAGTATGCTAAATAGAAAATTAAAGGTTGCAATCTTTTATTTTCCATACTGGTACTAATATATATTTTGGTTCTTGATTGTACTACTCTAGGATGGAACTCAAATCCAACTGAAGTCGACGATGCTGAATCAATATGTTGCTGCAGAGAATGGTGGGGGTACAAATTTGCTTGCAAACCGCGACAACCCATCTGGTTGGGAAACTTTTACTGTTAAGTTCCTACTCTTTGCCTTTCAATTCATTACTCTGAGTACTCTTCATTGTGTTTATTAATTATTTCTTTAAAAAAACTAACTTTGATTTCGTCCTGGTTTTATTGAAGTTATGGAGAGTGAATGACACTTTCTTCAACCTGAAAGTTTTTAACAAACAGTTCATTGGGAAGTCTAACCAAGGAAGTAATGCAGTTGCAGCAGCAACAACCCTTGGTGATACTGAAACCTTTCAAATTATAAGAAATGGCGATGATCCATCTAAAGTTCTCCTTAAAGCTTCCAATGACCAATTTCTACAGGTCTTTCCTCTATTAATCTTTACATGCATCTGTGACTTTAACAGAATATTCACTATTAAAAACAGCTACATGCTGAAATATAATAACTAGAATATTAAGGCAAGAAACAAAGAAAAAGGCGATGCATTCACCAATAGATGGACAATAACCATGCCTTTAGCATTAAGTAAATAGATTGACTACCAATTTTCTGTAAAGGAAATTGAACAATATGTTGTTTGAAATTTTGACGGCAAAATCAGGATCTTCGGTGACAATAGATTATCAAGGCAGTACTGACTGGTCGGACCAAAATCCTTACATATTTAAGATGACCATTGTTTCTTCCTTAAGTGGAGAATACCAATTAACAAATGGATATGGCCCAGATAAAGCTCCCCAAGTTATGCAGGTAAGTAATCATGTGAAACATTCTTGGCTTAGGCCCCAATTTATGAAATTCATGTATGATTTTTTTTCCTTTTTTTGCAAATTTGTGCAGAACCATTGGAACACTTATATTAAGGAAGACGATTTTATATTCATGTCCCAAAATGGGATTAATGCGGTTAGAATTCCAGTAGGATGGTGGATCAAATATGATCGGACACCACCAAAACCATTTGTTGGAGGTTCACTTCAAGCTTTAGATAATGCTTTTAATTGGGCTGAGTAAGTTTCTATACTTTATAGCTAAGACGTTTTTTTAAGGTACTGAATATGTAAAGGTCTAAATTTTTCAAAACCTTTCTTGCAGAAAACACAATATAAAGGTTATAATAGACCTTCATGCAGTTCTAGGATCACAAAATGGGAACGACCATAGTGCAACTAGAGATGGATCTGCAGAGTGGGGAGATTCCAAAATTGGGGAAACAGTTGAAGTCATAGACTTCTTAACGGAAAGGTTATTAAAAAATCATCAATCCATTTTGGGAAAATTTTAAAATCAAAAGTCGTTAGCTACATAACTTTTGTCAATTGACAAATAAAATTTCATGATGAACGAGCCTCACGCACAATATGTTCCTTTGAATACCCTAATCAAGTACTACCAAGCTGGTTATGACGCAGTGAGGAAGTATAATAGTACTGCCTACGTGATCTTATCGAATAGATTGGGTAATGAAAAGAACACAGAGCTCCTTTCGTTTGCTCATGGCCTTCCTCGCTCGGTTATAGACGTCCATTACTACAATCTCTACTCAGATGAATTTAACCAATTTAACGTACAACAGAACATCGACTACATATACAACCAACGGGCATCAACACTCGGAGAAATTACTCAATCTAATGGCCCCTTAACCTTTGTAGGTGAGTCCAAAATTTTAGTTCAAGAATTTTCAATGCTAATACTATTACGTCGGCTTGTTTTCCTTATAATGTGTAGAATGAATTGCAGGAGAATGGGTTAACGAGTTTGCGAATCGGACTAAATCAAACCAAGATTATCAGAACTTTGGCAAAGCACAGTTAGATGTGTATGGAAGAGCAACCTTTGGATGGGCGTATTGGTCATACAAGTGTCAATATGATCATTGGAGTCTAAGGAATATGATTGAGAAGGGAATCATAAACCTCAAGTGAAGAAAGCTAAGTCTTGCTTGGTCCTTTAGGACTATATATGCTAAACTAGTCCTTGGACAAGTGCATTGCACGTGTATCCTGCTAATTAGTAGATCATGTTATAATTTGTAGTTGTCCACATTAAAATTCTTTCACCTTTTATCTTTTGATTAAAACTGGTATAACCTTTTCTCTTTTTTTATTAAAACTCACTTTGTTGTTTACCAATATGTGTTGTTTTAATTCATATTGTTGAAATTATAATAAAATTCAATGCAACAAAGAGATGTTTGAACAATTTTGATTTTCCCGTTCTTCTAATATAGTATTAGATATTCAACTTGTTGATTTCCTTATTTTTTATACGTAAACAACATTGTCTACAATTTGTTTATGAATGTTGACTACATGGTTGTAAATACTTCACGTTTCCGCCTTGTCTTTAAGAAGTTATAGATTCCTTTTACAATTTTATATGTATCAAGAAGCTGCCATTGAATAAAAGTATTTGTAAAAGTTGTACAGAAATTCAAATACTAAAATATATCCTCCTTAGAATGTTTAGTTGATTGTTGTCAAGTCATAGCTCAAAAAAGATATACAATTTTAGCAATGGTTGAAAAATGGCCCGTGCAACAAAATTGCTTAAAGGACATCTCAAAACGCACTCTTGAACTTAGATCTACACCTCATTCGCCGCACCTGTTAATATAGGCCCCAAATTGTCAACTGATGATCCAGGCCCAAGTTTAAATAATCTGGATACAAGTCCACATTGTGTATGATTGTATTTTACTGTTTAGTCCTTGTATTTCATTATGTTTTGAACCATATAAATAGTTAAGTGAATATTCTAGTTGTAATAACAGAAAATCAATCTTATCTTCACCTTCTTCATCATCATCATCATCATCATCATCATCATCATCTTCTTCTTCTTCTTCTTCTTCTTCTTCTTCTTCTTCTTCTTCTTCTTCTTCTTCATCATCATCATCATCATCATCATCATCATCATCATCATCATCTTCTTCTTCTTCTTCATCATCATCTTCTTCATCATCATCATCTTCTTCTTCTTCTTCTTCTTCTTCTTCTTCTTCATCATCATCATCATCTTCTTTTTCTCCTCCTTCTTCTCCTCCATCTTCTCCTCCTTCTTCTCTTCCCTCTTCTCCTCCTTATCCTCCCCCTTCTCCTTCTTCTCCTTCTTCTTCTTCTTCTTCTTCTTCTTCTTCTTCTTCTTCTTCTTCTTCTTCTTCTTCTCCTTCTTCTTCTCCTCCTTCTCCTTCTCCTCCTCCTTCTTCTCCTTCTTCTCTTTCTGCGCCTCCTTCTCATCCTTCTTCTCCTCCTTCTCCTTCTTCTGCTTCTTCTTCTTCTTGTTATACCCTATTTTAACCGGGGTCAAAATAGTTTACAACATCCGGGTAATTCCGGGGTTATTTAAAGTTATGGAGTCGCCACCTAATTACTTATGGTGAATTAGGACACCTAAGGTTAATTAAAGTAATTACCTAAAGTTAATTTTATTTTAAAGTCTACGAAACCAAAAAGATTCTAGGTAAGGGTTCAACTAATCTAGAGGGAAGGTATTAGGCATCCTCTAAGATCCATTAACAATGGTTAACCGACCAGACTTAAAATTAATTAGGCTAAGTATAAATATAATATTGTAGAAAAAGAAAATAACTTTGTAAGTATTTGCTAAAGTTATAGATAGATATATGAGAATGATATTTAAAATAGGACTTGTAGGAAATGATAATTTGCGTAAAAAGGGTTTGATTATAAATGAACTGAGAAAGCGCAGGGCGTATAACGTTTGTAAATATTTTGAAAAACAAAATGAGTTATGCCGACTAAAAAGTTATAAGATTAATATCAATAAAGTTTTTAAAGTTTTATAGAAAGGAATACTAATTCAATACAAACTGTGTAGAGATTGTTTTTACAAATATGTATTTCAAGTGTTTGAAAGGAGCGTAGAACAGTTATCCATGAAAACTAGTTCGCTTTTTTTTTCTTCTTATTTCTCGAAACAAGCTAACGTCAGTGCGTAAAATTTATGGTACTTTGGAAGCATATCTTTCTTTCTGAAAATGCCAAAACTTGTGGGGAACAATTAAACTCACTTGATTTAAGACCCAAGTTTGCTAATTAAGACATCCTAATATAAAATAGGCTCGGTTAAACATAAACAGCTAAGTATTTATCATAATCACACAACTAGGTAAAATATTAGTCACACCAACGTATAAACAAGCATCGAAAAATAAAGTAAGATGACTAAAGCCATATTTGGCTTCTATAGAAGAGTAGAGTTTTCAGAGATTAGCCATTCGGCTAACCACTCTGGATGAATGTCGAGAGAATAAGGGTCGAATGAGAATGCGCATGCAGAGTTCAAATGCCGCGGAATCTCAAAATGAGACTGCTCGGATAATGAGTCTTTGTGAAGACCCCATATCGCTCCGAAGTGTACATGTAAAAGAAAGAAAAATAAAAATTAGCATAGGAACTATAAAAGCGTCGGCATAATTCATGTTAGCTAGGTAAATAATCCACATAAAAGACTTTAGGCCACAAAAAGAAAAATTTCCCACAAAAGCTTTCCAACATATTCCATTTAACTCTGATGGAAACACAGTCATTCTTATTTAAAAAAATTGTTAAAAAAAAGAAACAACCCACATAATCTCCATCACACAACTCTTATACTCCAATAAGCTCCAAACGTGTCATTCAAACATATTCTTAATAAACAGAGAAAAGGGAAGGACTAATCTGGTGAGAGTGAGATCTAATCAAGAACAAGGCTGTCAGATTAATTTAATCTTAGACTATGTGCTCATACCTATCGCAAAAGTTCAGATTAGTCTTAGACTAAGAGTAGCTCTTTCCTTAAACAAACTCCTAAACATGATTTACTTGAAAAAGAAAGGATAGGAGATTTTCAACAAACGACCAAACTGGGCAGTTAAATATGTAGACAGACTATTTTAGCTAGGAAATCAATACTTGTTTTATGCGGCTAAATCAGCTAGCAAAAACGTTCGGTAGGCTAGCGCTTAGGTGGATTAGTTTTAACATGTTGTAGTTATGTTGGAACTTAAAAGACCTCTCATCGATGAATGCATATGAAACAAGACAATTTTGGAAAAAGAAAGAATTCTCAAGCAAGATTGTCCAGCTGTCCTCAAAAGCTCCAGAATATGCATGTGGTAGCGGCAACAAAACATTTTATAGAAATACAGTAGCCAACTTAACACTTCGATAAGGATCTAAAAAAATGGCAGGAACGAGCTAATAAAAATAAAAAGAAGCGTGGAAGATCTCTAAAAAAGAACTGGTTCATTATATCTCAACGAGGCTAAACACATACAGTTCACTTCATGGGATAACACAGAGTGATAGCACTAGGGACTTTGTTTTTAGAAGTGTTTTAATTATTCGAAGACCAGTCTTGACACTCAAACCAAATGATGATTTATCCGAAACCACGATCTTCAAATTAAATAGGAGCACATATTTGAAAAGGAGCAGAACAGTCAGTCAAGAAATACTTACATACACCACAAAAAAAACTTGTTCTAAATACTTCGCTAGGCTCACTTATCTAAATGGCATGCTTCATATCAAGTCATCTCAACATTACTAAGAGCATACTTGGATTATAAGGTAAATGGAGAAAAGGCTAATTATGTCTCAAAGAATGCTTGCATACAAGCAACGTAAACGGAACCAACACATAGAAACTGATATATCCAAAGTCATTTTTTGTAACAACAAAGAGAAAAACCAGCTGGTAATCATGACTTTGTTCACATAACAAGTAGCAAGAAGTGACAAGAGGGATGCAAAACTTATATTCTACCTGAAACTATAAGGAATATTCAGCCATAAATTGGACTAAACTAATGAAACCAGACTCGGGGCAGAAACATAGGCCCAGAGATGTTTTGGGTATTTGGGAGCAGGGGAAACATGTTCGAACAAATATATTCTCTTCCTTATACTCTAACTAGATCAGATATCCAGTCAACCCAACCATAGATTAATCAACAAACTAACAGTGGCACCTAACCAATCACGACAAACTGATTATCGATCATCGAACTAATCATGAAACTTCAAAAGCTAAAACAGGATTTGACGATAAACTAAGCATGAATACATGACCCATAGGAGCTACACAAAAAAAAAAAAAAAATCAAAAACAAACAGAATTCAAACATTGAAATTACTAAGGCATGAAAATTACTGACCTTTTTTTAGTATAGTGAAATGGGGCGTCGGATCTCGAATCTACACTCGAATACGACGAACTCAAACTCGAAAAAAGTCTTTCGAGTTAAAACTCGACAGAAAACAGAACAATATACTTTTGTTTGAAAAAGGAGAAATTCTGTTTGTCTCAAGAATTTCAAATGTAAGTAAGAGTTCAGACCAGATTAAAAGAAAGAAAACTCAAGACTTTGTGATAGAAAATACTCGTGTCCCAAAAAAAAATTCTTTCTTTTCGGCTAGGAACTTAGAGATATATTTATAGGATGATTTAGCGTTTTCTCCGTTCGAAATATTGAGCGGGATTTGGAGTGAATAACCATTTGAAAATCGAAATTGAATCTGTAAAGCTGCTTCCTTTTTCAGAAATTTCAGAAGAGTTTTTGGCTATATATATTGACTAGCCCGTTGAGGAGGAGAGAAGGAAGTGTTTGCACGAAAATGGGGGGGCACAGATCTGCCATGGTTGAAAACAAAGATGGTTTCTTGTTTGGAAGAGGGAAGAGGATAGGCGTGGCTGCTTTAATCCGGAAATGGGGGTGGCCAACTCTGTGAGGGTGAAAGGGACTGAGGTTTTGGCTAAAAATAGAGGAAGGGAGAGAGAGATTAGGGTGGAGAGAGGGAAAGTGTGTGCGGCTGAAGGGATTAGGTTTTCTTTTCCTTTTCATTGTAGAAGACGCACAGGGCCGGGTCGGGTAGTTTAGGTAATGGGCTGGATCGGGTAATATTAGATAGTGGGCTGATAATGGGCTGGACGGGTAAGAAAATGGTAATGTATTTTGGGCCATTAATTTGGCTGAAAAACATTGGTCTTTCCTCCTTTATTTTAATTATTCTTGGGATTTTAACTTAATAACTAGTACACTATATATTATGTGAAGAAAAATAGTAATTAGTATGTATAAAGTAAAATTAATTTAACACGTACAAATCCTAAAATGAAACGATGACGAACCATTTAAAATTTGTGATAAAGTAATACTATTAATGTTGATAGTAGAATAGTGAAAATGAAAGTAATGATATTAATAGTAGTAGAAATAGTAGTGAAAATAAAATACTTCGCTCGTCAATAAATTTAGAAGCCCGAAGAAATAAATTAGAATAAAGGAGGGACAAAATTGGGTGTCAACACTTCTCCTTCTACTTCTCTTTCTCCTTATCCTTCTTCTCCCTCCCCCTTCTTCTTCTTCTTCTTCTTCTTCTTCTTCTTCTTCTTCTTCTTCTTCTTCTTCTTCTTCTTCTTCTTCTTCTTCTTCTCCTCCTCCTCTTTCTTCTCCTTCTTCTTCTTCTTCTTCTCCTTCTCATTCTCCTTCTTCTTCTTCTTCTTCTTCTTCTTCTTCTTCTTCTTCTTCTTCTTCTTCTTCTTCTTCTTCTTCTCCTCCTCCTTCTTTTTCTCCTTCTTCTTCTCCTCCCCCTTCTTCTTCTTCTTCTTCTTCTTCTTCTTCTTCTTCTTCTTCTTCTTCTTCTTCTTCTTCTTCTTCTTCTTCTTCTTCTTCTTCTTCTTCTTCTTCTTCTGCTCCTGCTCCTGCTCCTGCTCCTCCTCCTCCTCCTCCTCCTCCTCCTCCTTCTCCTTCTTCTGCTTCTTCTTCTTCTTCTTCTTCTTCTTCTTCTTCTTCTTCTTCTTCTTCTTCTTCTTCTTCTTCTTCTTCTTCTTCTTCTTCTTCTTCTTCTTCTTCTTCTTCTTCTTCTTCTTCTTCTTCTTCTTCTCCTCCTCCTCCTTCTTCTCCTTCTTCTTCTCCCCCTCCTCATCCTTCTTCTTCTCCTTGTCCTTCTTCTACTCCTCATCCTTCTCCTTCTCCTTCTCCTCCCCTCCTCCTCCCCCTCATCCTTCTCCTTCTCCTCCTCCTCCTCCTCCTTCTTCTTCTCCCCCTCCTTCTCCTTCTCCTTCTTCTTCTTCTTCTCCTTCTCCTTCTCCTTCTTCTCCTGATCCTCCTCCTCCTCCTCCTCCTCCTCCTCCTCCTCCTCCTTCTCCTTCTTCTTCTTCTTCTTCTTCTTCTTCTTCTTCTTCTTCTTCTTCTTCTTCTTCTTCTTCTTCTTCTTCTTCTTCTTCTTCTTCTTCTTCTTATCCTCCTTCTTCTCCTTATCCTCCTTATCCTCCTCCTTCTCCTCCTCCTCCTCCTTCTCCTCCTCCTTCTTCTCCTCCTTCTTCTTCTCCTTCTTCTCCTTATCCTCCTCCTCCTTCTCCTTCTCCTCCTCCTTCTGCTCCTTCTTCTGCTCCTGCTTCTTTTTCTTCTCCTCCTCCTCCTCCCCCTTCTCCTTCTTCTTCTCCTTCTTCTCATTCTTCCTTCTTCTCCTTCTTCTCATCCTCCTCCTCCTCCTCCTCCTTCTCCTTCTTGTCCTCCATCTTATTCTCCTTCTCCTCCTCCTCATTCTTCTTCTCCTTCTCCTTCTCCTCCTCTTCCTTCTCCTTCTTCTCCCTTTTCTCCTCCTCCTCCTCCTTCTTCTTCTGCTCCTTTTTTTCTTCTTCTTCTTCTTCTTCTTCTTCTTCTTCTTCTTCTTCTTCTTCTTCTTCTTCTTCTTCTTCTTCTTCTTCTTCTTCTTCTTCTTCTTCTTCTTCTTCTTCTTCTTCTCCGGCTTCTTCTCCGGCTCCTTCTCCGACTCCTCCTCCTTCCCTTTTCTCCTCCTCCTCCTCCTTCTTCTTCTCCTCCTCCTCTTCCTCCTCCTCCTCCTCCTTCTTCTTCTTCTTCTTCTTCTTCTTCTTCTTCTTCTTCTTCTTCTTCTTCTTCTTCTTCTTCTTCTTCTTCTTCTTCTTCTTCTTCTTCTTCTTCTTCTTCTCTATTTTAAAGTTTGTTTTCACTATATTTCCGCATAAATTTCAATTCTATGTACATCAAACATGGTATCAGAGTGGGTTTTTGAGACGATCTAGATCTTCTCTATCATCTGATGTTACCCGTGAAGGATATAACCGAATTTTTTTTCGCCAATTTGAATTTTTCGGTGGAGTTTTATGTTTTTTTTCTGGTGGTTTTCGAGTGTTCTCTGAGAATCCAGAGGCGGCGTATATAATAGAAGATCTTACTTCTTCGAGTTTTGAACAAGGACGGTAAATTTATTTTTCCTATATTGATAGTTATCGATCTCGGGTTTTTCCTAAATGGGTCAGGGCAGCTGCATATAATAAGGTTCGAGAAAAGGAAGTAATCAACTTCATTTGGAATCATATCATCTGTCGGTTCGGGATCTCTAAAGAAATCACTTATGACAACAGCCCTCAGTTTATTGGAGTTAAGATAAAAGATTTTCCCGAAGAATTGAACATCAAAAGAATCACCTCTTTTCCCTATCATTCCAGTGGTAATGGTCAAGCGAAGTCAACTAACAAGACGGTCATCCAAAATTTGAAGAAGAAGCTGGAAGATGCCAAAGGGCCATGGTCGTCAAAGCCACCAGAAGTGTTGTGGGCTTACAGAGCCACAACAAAATCCATTACCGGTGAAACACTTTTCTCCCTTGTATATGGGGCGGAGGAGTTGATTATGGTAGAAGTCGGAGCTCCTTGTCCAAGGTACAACTGGGCACAAGAACAATCCAATGATGAAGCAATGCTGGTACAGTCGGATTTACTGGAAGAGCACAGAGACCTCGCGTATGTCCGGATGGTTGCACAAAAACAACGAACGGAGCGTTACTAAAATCGTCGCACCAACCTCCGCATTTCAAAATTGGGGACTTGATGCTACGAAAGGTAACACGAAGTACTCGGATGCAAATGCGGGAAAATTAGGTCCAAATTGGGAAGGCCCGTACAAGATGATCAGTATTGTTGGTAGAGGATCGCATACACTAGAGCATGGAGATGGTAATCAGGTCCCCAGTAATTAGAATGTTAGTTTCCTCAAAGGGTATTACGCTTAGCGGGAAAACGGTGGCCGGTGGCACTGCACTCTTTTTCCTTTCGATCGGTTTTTGTCCCAATTGGGGTTTTTTTGGCAAGGTTTTTAATGAGGCAGCATCATTAGGCCGTTTCCAATTTTTTTCTGAGGCATTATACAATGTTTGAAACTTCAATCTTTACTTCCAAACACTCGGGGGGCTATACATATTGATAGTTCCAAGTGTATATATGTTTTGATGATTGTCAAACTGTTTCAGAACCAGACAGAGACCTGGTCTGTAATCTGCTCTCTGTGCACCTTGCATTGTCTGTAGAGACAGTAGTAAAGCTGAGCCACTTGCTACACACAAGTATAACTGTAAGCTGGCCCATGATTTAGGTCAAAATGAATAAGTGGTCTCTATCCATCCCACATTCTCTTACTATATATACAACATGATGACAACATATTAAGTAGACTTGAAAGCCTAATCAAAATTGAGCAAATCTTTGCCGTCACAAGTTCTCTCAAGAATAAGTCACTTGCAAAACTGAAGAACCCGATCCAGACATAGATTTAGTCTAAGTTCTTTATGTTGCTATAAGTCTTTGTTCGTTTGTGCTTAAATTGTAAACCTACTCTTCTTGTTTAGAAGCTGGTTGTAGGTATTTTATATTCTCAAAGTGTGCTTGTTAGAAGTGTGTTTCCACAAGCTTTTGAGTGGTACACTAGGCTAGAGTTAGTCTAGGTCTATTAGTGGTCCTTGGCTAGAGTTAGTCAAGTGGAGGTGCTTGCAATTGGAGCATTGCAAGTGAAGAGGGACTACGGGGGTTAGTTCCTAGGTTGCATAAGTGTTATTGTAAGGGTGAGGGATTATGAGAGTTAATTCCTAGCTTACGATAGAGTTGTAACCTGAAGTTCCTTGGTTAGTGGAGTTGAAATCCTATTGGTTAGGTCGTGGTTTTTAATCCCTTGAGCAAGGAGTTTTCCACGCTAAAATTGTGCCTTCTTTACTTACTGCATTGCATAAGGGAACTGGTACATAACCAGGTCCCTCATGTACTGTTTGGTGAGCGCACGGCCTGCAACAAGGGTATCAGAGTGGGTGCTTTCTAAAAGGTTAACACCTAGAAAGAATCTGTAAAATGGCAGCCTCACTAAGTATGGAAGAAAGACAGTCATTCATCAGACCTTCCAGATTTAATGGAAAGTACTATGGGTAGTGGAAGACTGGGATGCACTATTTCATCATGGCTGAAAATTCATAGCTATGAGATGTCATCTGTGATGGTCCCTACATTCCAGTTCACATTAGTGAAGACGGTAAAGAGACCGCTGTCAAAACGAGAAACGAATACGCCGAAGCTAACAGAAAAAGGATTGAAAAAAACTATAAAGACAAGAAGATTCTCGTGTGTGGAATAGGACCGGATGAGTACAATCGAGTCTCAGCTTGTTCATCAGCCAAAGAGATGTAGGAAGCTCTTCAAACTGCCCATGATGGAACAACTCAGGTTAAAAAACTCCAAGATTAACATGCTCACCATGGAGTACAAGATGTTCAAAATGAAATAGAGTGAATCCATTCATGAGATGCACACCAGATTCACCTCCATAATCAATGAGCTCCACTCTCTCAGAGAAGTCATCACAACCACCAAGGTGGTAAGAAAATTGCTTGATGTATTATCTGACTCCTGGGATAGCAAGGTAAATGCTATCTCTGAGGCCAAGGATCTCAGTAAATTGACAGTCAATGAGCTTTGGGAACCTTAAGACTCATGAAATGAAGATGATCATGAAGAAGGCAGAAAAGAATGAGGTGAAGAAGGAAAAAAACCTAGTTCTCAAAACTGCAAGAAGAGGCTCCAGTAGAAACTTCAAGGGAAATGACTACTGCTGTCATATATGTGGGAAACCTGATCATTTCATGAAAGACTGTCCTCAAAACAAGCAGGACAGTTATGACAGGACTGCAAAAAGGAACTAGGTCCCCGACAGGAGTTTCAGAAGGAAAGAGGCCGCTAATGAGATTATGAAGCAAGCACTTACAGCCTAGGGAGACTCCTCAAGTGAGTCTGAGAGTGAAAATGACAAAGGGGAATTGTCCATGCTAGTAATTGATGATGGAACAACTGAGCATAAGTCAGACCTTGCACTCATGACTGAATCTGACACGGATGATGATGATGATGAGAACAAAGAGGAGAATTTCTTTGATATAAAGAAAAATTTGAAAATTTTACTCTCAAAGGACACTCATATCACTGTCAGGTATGCTAATTGATGTATATCACGCCCTGATCGCAGAGACACAGGAGTTAAATCTTACTCTTGATGAAATAGAACTGGATAGGAAGGACTTGTGTGTGTAAGCTAAAGATACGATGAATCAAGTTCGTGAGACAAACCAAGTTAGAAAAGATGAGGAAATCTCCTTTAAAAAAAAAGGAGAAGCAAGCAAGACCTTCTTAAAGCATGCAAAGGAGCTACAGAAATTAAAGCTGAACCTCGTTACTGAAACTAAAAAGAATTTGCAGCTCAAGAATGACTTAGAAAGGGCTAAGTTCGATCTTGACAAAACTGTCAAATGGATCTGGTTGTCTGATGAATTTACTTTCAGAAATGAGACTAATGGAAACAACAAAAGAGGACTTGGCTTTGTGGAGGAGAAGGCGCCCTACATTCTTCACAACAATCATGTTTTCAATCTGGAAAACTGGGCATGCACACACGGTGGACAAGCTGATCACCAGTGGGAAGCCTTTGAAACAAGGACTGCAGTTGTTCAATCAGAAAGGAACCTTGTCAAGAAGGGAATGAGAAAGAAAGGAACAAGACCTCAAAAGAAAGAATCTCGAAGGAAGAAAAGGAACATGCTGCCCGAGTGGGCAAGAAGAACTTTAATCCATCTTTTTCTATAACTACAAAGGACCCAATCTGGTTTGGGTTGCCAATTCTAACTACTGACATCGTCTAAAGGGGTAGGAGAGAGAAGGAGCAGTCAACATGAATTGATAAATGATGATAGCTCCAAGATACAAGATTGAGGTCAAAAGGTCTCCTTTCAAAGCCCTTATAGCGGGATGTGTGTCGTATGGAGATAATTGTTTTTGTTAAGCAGGAAGGGATCTCTCAATGGCTACAAAGGAGGCTAGGTATAACGCTGGCAAGTGTTTTTTGGCTATATCTAACTCGCTTTTGTACCATTACAGGTATATATACATGGAAGGATCAGGAGAACTTAAGCATAAGAAATTATGCACAGTTCACAGTGATTGCTGATACATTCAAATTACCGTTCAGAGAGTATCTCAGGTTAGTAATCCTTTCAGTACTCATTAAATGTTTTTGAACTATAAGATTGCCAAATAAAGTATAAGTTCTTTCCTCTTCCAAGATCTTTCAAAATAGTATCTGTGCCAAATTGTCACTTAAACAAATTCCTTGTCCTCTGTTACACCTATTCCAAAAGCATCACCTCAGCCTGTTTAAAAGACATCCTTCTCATCCTGTCCTCTACTCTCTTCGCTAAACCGTCGAAGCAAAGAGACCAGGTTCTTCCAAGAGGAGAGGTAGTTAAAAGAACCTACAAAATCAAAAGGTTCTCCTTGGGAGAGTTTTTAAATGTCAAGACTGAGAGAGCCAGAAATAAAGGTTTTGATAGAAGTGGTGGAATTCCAAGAGTAAAGCTATCTTTTTACTTAACCAACACCATGTGTATATGAAGCAGAAGTGGTTGAATTCTATAAGAATCTGCTCTGCTCTGATAATACTCTGGCTAGTACAGTAAAATTGACAGAGTGTCTGCTCACTAAGTTGACACTTGGGAAAATCTCGTGAGTAAAGACAGCGAGACTGAGAGTTGTAGTAGGTAAAAGATCTCCAGAATCCCAGAGAGTCATTGTTCAAGCTGCAGGGCTTGCAACAACTGGTTTCTGAAAGAGTGAGCTTAAGCCTGAACATCAACGAGCCTTCGAGTTTGCTAGCAAGGGCCTTTTGCCATTGATGAGGGGATGATCTACCATCACGGTAGCATACCTAGTCTTCCATATGGACTTTTTTTCACGAAAGTACTTACGCACTTTAATGTAAGAACTGGTAGAGCCTCCTTGGGAACTAAGGACCATGCGTTCTCTCTGGCCACGCTGAAGGAATGTGAGTTTGTCCCACAGGGACCAAGTGCTGGAAGTCCAGCCCCTCTCTAAATTCCAATTGAAGCTCAAGAAGCAGCAAATGCAGAGATCAAACAACTCAAAGAGGAAAATGCTCTTTGAAAAGGCCAACTGGCTGAACGATCGAAAAAATCAGGTTCTGGGTAAGAAGAAGAACAAGAAATTGAGAAGCTACGGGCAGAAAAGGATTAGTTGAGAACTCAAGTGGATGCACTCAGAGATGAGATGATAAAAGATTGTCAAGCCTATAGAAATTGACCTATACTGTCCAAAAAATCTTTCGTAGCCCCCACCCTTTTTACATAAAATTGAAGTCACCTCTTCCTGAATTTTGGCAGATTTGCAGTTTAACTATCATTTGTGTACACTGAATTGATTTCTATCTTCACTTGTGCTGATCTTTCTTTTGTCATATTGTTGTGTTCCTGTGCATTATTGCTAGTTTGTTTTTCTCTATCTTACTCATGCTTATGTTACCCCTCAGGCTATGAGTTAATATATCTGAACTTCTTGCTAGTTGTGCTTAAATCTCTTTGATGATGCCAAAGGGGGGAAGATATTGTGAGATAGTGAACTGTAAGGGGTTATGAGGCAGTGAACTATAAGGGGGAAGACATATCGAAGAATTGTGCTGAGCAAGGGGGACGAACTGGAAGATTGATATGTGATGATATTGTGGCAATGTTTGTCTTCCAGTTGAAATTGGTATTATGTTGCTGACATATTGCAGCTCCCTTGATAATGATGGTTTGTTTCGCATGGGGAACAAGTGGAAAGCTGGTTCTCAGGGGGAACATCATTCTATGAGTTTGTTTCAGAACCAGACAGAGACATGGTTTGTAATCTGCTCCTTGTGCACCTTGTACTGTCGGCAGAGACAGCTATAAAGCCGAGCCACTTGCTGCACACAAGTACAGCTGTGAGTTGGCCCATGCTTTAGGTCAAAGTGGATAAGTGGTCTCTATCCACCCCACATGCTCCTTCTATATATACAACATGATGCCAGCATATTGAGTAGACTTGAAAATCTAATCAAAATTCAGCAAATCTTTGCCGTCATAAGTTATCAAGTTCTCTCAAGAACAAGTCACTTGCAAAACTAAAGAACCCAATCCAGACGCAGATTTAGTCTAAGTTCTTTATGTTGTTGTAAGTCTTTGTTAATTTGTGCTTAAACTGTAAGCCTACTCTTTTTGTTTAGAAGCTGTTTGTAGGTGTCTTAAATTCTCAAAGTGTGCTTCTTGGAAGTGTGTTTCCACAAGCTTTTGAGTGGTACACTAGGCTAGAGTTAGTCTAGGTGTATTAGTGGTCCTTGGCTAGAGTTAGTCAAGTGGAGGTGCTTGCAATCGGAGCATTGCAAGTGAGGAGGGACTACGGGGGTTAGTTCCTAGGTTGCATAAGCGTTATTGTAAGGGTAAGGGATTATGGGAGTTAATTCCTAGCTTACGATAGAGTTGTAACCTGAAGTTGCTTGGTTAGTGGAGTTGAAATCCTACTGGGGTAGGTCGTGATTTTTAATCCCTTAAGCAAGGAGTTTTCCATGCTAAAATCGTGCCTTCTTTACTTACTGCAATGCATAAGTGAACTAATACATAACCAGGTCCCTCATATACTATTTGGTGAGCGCATGACCAACAACACATATATATACACTGAAGTCTTAAGGAAAGGCGATTGTGGCTACAACTACTGTGAAAGTTTAAAGTTTTAAATATAATCATCGGGGACTATTCGGATGGAATAATTGTATGCATGTAACCTGACAGACCACACTAGATGGCAGCCGGAGTTTTACAACTCAATTAGTTAAGGAAATAAACAAAATTTTCCTTTATTAAATATCTTTGCCATGTTATCCGAATGCTTTTGCCATGTTAAGCGAATATCTTTGCCATGTTAAGTGAATGATGTTGCCTTGATAAGCAAGTACCTTTGTCATGTTAAACAAGATACTTTAAATGGATGCAACTAATGTCATACCAAAAATCGTGCCAAAGCGAATAAGAGACGTCCTTTTTTAATCACCAAAAAATAAGGGCCCTCTCTTATTAAGAAAAAACTTCTTATAAAGAAGGTTGAAAGCTTGGAAATCAGTACCAAGTACGATTCAGACATCTCGGTAAGGTAACCGGAATAATCAAAGTCCAAGACTTTCGGGGGACTGAGATCGAAAAATTGGGTACTTCCCATTCGAAGGCTCGGGGGGAAAGAGCTACAGGCAAACCCGACCTTCTGAGTTGTAAGACCCGGAGGAAAATGACAACTGCAAAGTCGGTAATAGAAGCTGTAAAAACCAAATTTCAAGGAATCCTTGATACAAAACCAAAATGACAAACACAATTGTTCAAAACAAATTAAAACAAGGGCACGCAAGCCCTGAAATAAATAAAGCAGGGGTGCACAGGCCCGTTAGGGTTATCTGGATTCAAAATTTAAGAGTATGACGGATCACCATCAGTAGAAGAAGCCTCTGGACCTTCACTCTCAGAGCTACTGTCCTCCGACAATCGCAGATTCGCCATAGCAGAGTTCGTGAGCACGAAATCTACGTCAGCATATAGCAAGGCCTCTGACATGTCTAGCTTCTTGTCCAAGGCCTCTAGAAAGGCATCCCGACGAGACTTCAGAATGACAAGATCACGTATCAAGCTGGCCTTATGATCTTAGGTAGCCCTGCGCCACTGCACGCTCTCTAAGCTTTCCCAGAGACAGGCTGGGGAAACCTTCGAACATCTCAACTGGCCTCGAGTGGCTTCCAGCTCGCTTGTCAAGCGGCAAACACACACCTACAAGCTTTGGAATTCGGAATTATTTTTCTATATGAACCTCTTTTCTTCGTCCAGCTTCTGCTTGGCTTTATCCTAACTCAGCCGCAGGGAATGCTTCAGGATTCAGATTCGCGGCATCTTATTCGGAGCGTTTCAACATCCCGGCGCAGTTAGCAATTTTTAGTGGTGACGGACTCTAGCATTTGCATCTTCCCCGCCTTGGTGGCTATGGAGGTGGTGGAGGTATAGCATGAGAGGATCTAGTTAGCAAGCCGATACAACATGACCTTTAGGTTCGAAACGGAAAGCCTTGGGTGAGTAGAAGGCTTGTCGATTTCATTGGTGCTAAAGTGCAATGGTAAGGGTTCGAGGCCTGCATGCTTCGAAGGGTATGCCGGTCCTTCATGCTCTGGGGGGAGGGGGTGTTCCAGTCTTGCCACTCCAGGGGTTGAAGGATTTTCCTCCCCCCATCAAGGTTGATCACGCCTTGATTTTCTTGCACACCTTTCCACGCCTCAACAAAGCGGTGCCGGGAATGCACTTGGGAGTCTATAATTTGCAAAGTCGGGATTTTACATTTCCAGCCTCCAAAATGCTGGGTGGTGGTGGATATAATATTAGAAAGGGCAGTAGCACTTGGGGGATCCTCCGAGTAGATGATCTTCGGGTAGGGATTCATGGGTACCGCCGTGAAGGTAAAACAAAGGAAAAATGCGGGGAAATATTTAAGAATAAGGGTCGAAGTCTCACCGTGATTTTTGCCTCTCCACTACTCCGCGGTCAAACTCTTCCAAGTCTTGGTTACCCCTGCAGTGGCTCTCAGTAGGTCCAGTGCCCAATTAAACATTCTCGATACGAAATTCGAGGCCACAGGGGTAGCTACAGGTTTATAGAATATTATACGACAATAAAGGGAAATTCGATCGATGAAGGGAAGGTTCTAGAACTTACGAGTGTTGTTCCATATCTCTGGAAAGGGCTTTGAGGAGGCATGGTGGAGAATATCTGTTCGTATCATCACAAACTGATCACATCAGCCCCGGTCAAAGTCATCTTCGATGCTATAAATTAGACTGCAAGGGAACAAATGGATCATCCCCACCGAAACAAGAGCGGGGAGTAAAGTTGCATCAGGTGATCAATGGAGAAGGCGAGTCCAGCGTAGTCTGTAAGTTCCTGAATACAGTACATGATCCTCTACAGCTGTGGAGTGAGTTGGCCTAAGCAAACTCGGTACCTACGGCAGAAGGTCTCCATTAAATATGGAACCGGTAAGGTGAGCCTAATGGCGAAGGGGTAAGTATCAACCATGGAATACCCCTCTACATGGTTAGTCATTCTACCCTCAGGACCAACGGTGAGGGCCACGACCTCCGGACCCCAGTTTTCGTCGGCATAAACTTAGGATAGATCCTCATCGGTTATCAGGGAGTTAATCTCGCCTACAGATTCATGGCTGGTGTCTATATGGAATCCCCTTGTACACACAATCAAGGGGCAGAATTTCTTTTGCGAGGGATCCCAAGTCAATTTCTTTGGTCATGGTTATTTCGGGGCTCTTCTCATGCCTCGAAGTTGGGGAATTATCAGAAGAACAAGAGGAAGAAGGGGTTGAGTTTGCAGGGCGTTGGGCAGACAAAGCCATAGTTGAAATTGAAGTTAGTATTCTAGAAAAGAAGGTGTGAGTCCTAAGTAGAGAAAATCTAAACTTTATGCAAGGAAGGAAATACTTTGCTTGAATGGAAAGATTGGGAAAAGATTTGAGGTTTATATAAGGAAGAAAATCTTTAAAATCCCAAAAGCGGAGGAGTCATCAGAGACGGCGAAACGTCAATGATCGACTTCATTGCCTCTTGGTGCTTCGGTTGATTGGCCCGACATTTGAGATCCTAGGACGTTTCGAGATCTGACGGGACTTGAATAAATTCAAAATCTATTTCACTTCTCGGGAAAATCTTTTCGAATCTCGAGAAGTGAGGGGACTATTTGTATTTGAAAAAATGCGGAGTATACAACTATACCAATACAAGTAGGACACGTGGCATAGAGGAAAAGTCATAAGGCGAGTCAGCATTGTTACGACCGGTAGTAGCACCATGGTACCGGAGAAGTACCATGCCCGGTGGTGAAGTATAATAGCTCGGGAAGAGGCTTCAACGGTCTTCCGTTATAAGTCAAGCCAGGCATTACAGATACGGTGTAATAAGATTTTATGGCCCTCTTCATTATTCATTATTACCCTGTATTCAATGCTCATTATGGGCTGGGGCATAATACATGGAATATGTGCCCCTAGCTCTTAGTATAAATAGAGGCTATCATTCCCATTGTAAGGACACAAAATACAAGATAATATACTCACTTCCAATACAAATTCTTTGCATAAACTTTTAACTTTATTGTGTTCATATCAAGCTCCGGTGTCACGACTAGACCGGAACGGAGGACTTCGTCCGGGACAATCATTTACTGCCCAGGCTTTTTCCTTATTTCTTGATCATTTACGCATATTTACATTATTTCTATACGAATAGTCTAATCTTATTGGTCACTCTGATCTATGTGTCCCTGATCACGTCTACAAATTCAACTGAACCGTTTTACGGGTAAACACTTAGGTTGGATGGACTGAAGTCATTGTCAAATTCATGGTGAATACCAACACAAAAGTTGTAGTTATGTGCCATAGAGATAATAGTTGCTAAAATATTTAATAATGTATAGAAATCATAATTACCTATACATGAGTGTACCCTTTGGCTGATTTAGAATTCTGAATTTGACCAAAAAAGTATTAGTCGAATTGTAAAAATATAATTACATTATGATATATAATAAAATTATATGTCAAATGTTGGAAGTTTGATATTTTAGAAAATTCATGAAATAATTATAAGCAATCTATTAGATCATAAAAATTTAGTTCGATAAGACAAAATTGACACACACAAGAAAAGATCTAATACTATTGGAAAACGAATTAAATTTCACATGTATCTTGCAAATGTGACATTGAAAAGAGAAGAAATGACATCTCTTTTCTGCATGCTTCATCATCATCATTTTTATACAGTAGCCAAAAAAATTGTATTTTTGTACGATTTTAAAGTATTAGTAAAAGGATGACTTTTATTCTCTTTTCTTAAATTGAACAAAAAATGAAAATATTTTTGCTAGCTGCCTTGTAAATTCATGTTAGTTTATAATATATAAAAAAAAAAAACAGCATTTAGCGACGGATGATTTCCGTCGTTAACCAACATATTTTCGTAGCTAAATCAATCGAGCGACGGATTAGTAACATTTTATGTATATGCATTCAATCACATGCAAGGGAAGAGGTTTAACTGTATGTTCACTGTAGTATTAGTACTCCATTGATAAATTTACTTGCTCTTTGCATCATCGTGTAAAACATCAATGAAGTTACGAGATAAAATCAACAAATTAAAAAAAATCATTCGTGAATTTGTCCGAGATATAACAGACAATATTTTATGTATATGCATTCAAATTTATTGAATAATTAATTTGAATGCATACACATACTTTGCAAACTCAAATTAATTCTTTATACCTTTCATTTTTCTTGTTTCTTTTTACTTTCTTCCTTACACGCTAGTTTCGTGCTTTTTGTAGTTACAACCAATACCGTTAGCAACATCCTTGTTTCTCCAAAATTTTCTCTCAGTTAAATGCACATACAATGTTTATCGCTGATGAAACACTTATAGTTTTATGATAATCTAGATAATTTATTGCTAGGACCAGAAATCCATATGATTTCAAGAAAAATCATGATTTGATTCCTAGGTAGTACCTCCGAAGCTTCAAGTTTTTGCATTTGTTAGTTTCACGATCGCTCTCTATTTTACCTGCATAAAGAAGACACAACTACAAATAATTATAAAAAATTGATTACCTTTTACATCGACCTAATGTTCCAAATACTGGAAAAAATAGTTTACTTCAATATACGTCATTAATAGAATTTAGATTAGTTTTCTCAAATATCTATCTCTAAAAAATAAAAAAATAAAAATTGAGAAGCACAAAAGAAGAAATTGAAAGGAGAAAAAGTAAAAACCGTACAAAAACTAAATGAGAACTAAAAAAGTTGAAGACTTGAAAAGTAAAATTTCACTTACAAATCGATATCTGGATAATCAACTATCGATATCTGGATAATCAAACTCCATGCATCTTAAGCTTAACCATGACCATTCGTAAGTTTCATAACAAATAGAAGAAAATATAAAAGAAATATGTTAGTGCAGAAATGATAAAAAACACAGTAATTAACGTGGTTGATGTGATCCTAGTCTAAGGAGAAGGGTCGGCACTTTTATTAATATCAAGGGAGAAAGTAAGTTACAAGATTGAATACTCTTAGGTACTATGTCCTGTCCTACTTAATAAATCCTAGCTAGCATATATTTATACTACTAGGTTTAATCCTTTCCTAGAAATGATCTAAATCCCAATAACACTCGAAAACCAACAAATAAAAAAAGTTTTCATTTATTTCTTTCTGCTTTTGAGTAGGAATTGGCTTGAATATCTTCTCAACTTCACAATCTCCACCTTGAGATGAATTTCGAGTTTCCATATGTACACCATTCAGTCCAATGTCTCTAAGCCTACGTGAGCTAACTCCGTGTAGGAAACAAGAGACACTAACCGAAACCTTATACATACTAGTAGCTCACCCTTGCCCTACCGTTCTCCATCCTGACGCATCAGTTGATGCGAATTCCTACCAAATTCGTACAATGACTGAACTTGACAAGAGGAACCACCTTGGTCAACATATCCGCTGCGTTGTCCTTTGTGTCAACCTTCAAGACCTTAATTGTGCCTTGCTCAACATCACAAATAAAATGGAATCTGATATTAATGTGTTTGGTGCGATCATGAAATCTCTGATTTTTTTATCAAGTGAATAGCACTCTGGCTATCACATTTTAGAGTTGGCTCATGTTGAACCCTACTCAATTCAGACACCAGATCTTTCAACATATAGCCTCCTTTACTGCTTCTGCTGCTACCATATATTTAGCTTCTGTTGTGGACAAAGCAACTATAGACTAGGAGCCTGTTTGGATGGGCTTATGCCTGTAAGCTGAAAACAGCTTATAAGCCAAAAAAAATAAGTTGGGGTAGTCTAACTTATTTTTTTTTGGCTTATAAGTTGTTTGCAGCTTATAAGCTGCTTTAGATAAGTTAAGTCAAATAGGCCCAATTATTTTTTTGAGCTTATTTTAAGCACAAAATGACTTTAAGCTGGCCAGCCAAACACTCAAAAAAGCTGAAAACAACTTATAAGCAACTTATAAGCCAATCCAAACAGGCTCTAGAGAGTTGCCTTCCAACTTATGACACTACCTGCAAGAGTAAAGATATATCTCCTTCTATCAAGATCACCTGCAAAATCAGAATCCATATAACCAAGGACCGAGAAGCCTTTATTTCTCATCCTACAAAAAGTTGGACCAACATTCGAAGAAACTTTAAGATATCTCAATATCCACTTAATTGCTTCCCAATGTGTCTTACTTGGATTAGACATGAATCGACTTACCACACTCACTGCTTGAGCAATATCAGGCCAAGTGCAAACCATAGCATACATAATGCTACCAACTGCACTAGAATAAGGAACTTTTGACATGTACTCCACCTCTTCCTTTGATTGCGGTGTCATCAAAAAAGAAAGTCTGAAATGTTGTGCTAACGGTAAAGTGACGGGTTTACATTTATTCATGCCAAACCTCTGAACTAATTTTTCAATATACTTTTTCTGTGAGAGATGTACCTTACCATTCTTCCTGTGAATCTCCATTCCAAGGATTTTCTTAGCTTCACCTAAATCTTTCATGTCAAACCCTTTACTTAGCAGTTTCTTCAAATCATTTATCTCTGTCATACTATTAGAAGCAATAAGCATATCATCAACATATAACAGTAAATAAATATTTGAATTACCAGATACCATCATGTGATATACGCAGCTATCAAATGCACTTCTTGAGAAACCTTTAGTAATCATGAACACATAAAATCTCTTGTACCACTGTCGTGGTGACTGTTTCAAACCATGCAAAGATTTATTCAATTGAAAAACATGGTCTTCTTTTCCTTCAATAAGGAAACCCTCGGGTTGATTTATGAAGATCACCTCTTTAAGTTCACCATGTAAGAATGCAGTCTTGATATCAAGCTGATGAAGCTTTAAGTCATTATGGGCAACCAAAGCTAGCAACAAACGAATTGAGCTATGCTTCATGACTGGTGAGAAAATCTCATTGTAGTTGATTCCCTCCTTCTGACAAAATCCCTTAGCAACCGATCTAACTTTGTACCTAGTATTTCTTTTTTCTGAAGACCCATTTGCAACCGACAGTTCTCTTCTCCTTTGGTAGACTCACCAAATCCCATGTCTGGTTCTTGTGCAGAGACTCCATCTCTTCAGTCATAGCTAAACGCCATTGATCAGCTTCACCATACATAGTAGCTTCTGTATAGCTTGAGGGTTCTGAATCCTTTATTTCTTCCTCGGCAGTAGCTAATGTATAGGCCACAAGATTAGCTTGTGAAGGCTTATTAGGCTTCGGAGTTCGTTTGTCCCTTCCAGTAGCTATACTGTATGGTTCACCTTCAGGTACTACTGTGTGAGCTTTTTCATTTTTCCTCGACCATTTCTGTTGTAAGAACTTTCTGTCCTGCAAACTCAATAGAAGTCTTTCCAGGATCAAGCATAGAGGCCTTATAAAAAGTAACATCTCTACTGATTACAAACTTAAGAGGATTTAAACTCCATATTCTATATCATTTTAGCCCTTCAGCATATCCCATAAACAAACCTTTTCGAGCTCTAGGTTCTTGTTTTACATGATAATATGCAGGACATCCAAAGATTCTTAGGTACGAGTAATCAGGCGTTTTACCTGATCATACCTCATTTAGGGTTTTGAAGTCAATCGCTGATGATGGAGAACGATTAAAAACATAACAAGCAGTATTTACTGCTTCCGTCCAGAACTCCTTAGGCACTTTGGCATTAGAGAGCATACATCATGCTTTCTCAAGAAGAGTGTGGTTCATCCTTTCAGCTACTCCATTCTGTTGTGGTGTATGCCTAACAGTTCTATGTCTCAATACACCATGAATCTTGAAGAAATTGTCAAACTTTTCATTGTAAAACTCTTAGCCATTATCTGTTCGAAGATACTTAATGTTTCTGTCACACTGGTTTCAATTAATATCTTTTAGTTTTTGAAATTCTCAAAGACATCACTTTTAGCCTTTAATAAGTATACCCAAACCTTGCGTAAAGAATCATCAATGAAAGTGAAGATACCTCTTTCCACCCTTGGATGGAACCTGAGATGCAACCTATAAATCTGAATGAATGTAGTCAAGTACCCCTTCGATTTTGTGCTTGCCCGTGCCAAAGGTAACCCGTTTATGCTTTCCAAAAACACAATGCTCACAAAAATCAAGTGTAATAATCTTCTCACCTTTCAAAAGGTTTGGGTTGCTCAAAATTGCCAACCCCCTCTCGCTCATGTGACCTAATCTCATATGCCACATCTTAGCCTTATCATCATCTAATAACTGTGAGGTTGCAGCATTTGCAGTACCTAGAATGGTGCTGCCCATAAGTACATAAAGACCACCCTCCAGTTTGGCCTTTAACATGACCAGAGAACCCTTAGTCACCTTGTAGATTCCATCTATACCCGCATGCTTATATTCGAGCTTATCAAGAGTACTAAGAGAGATCAGATTCTTTTTCATATCAGGAACATGTCGAACATTAGACAATGTTCTTATGATACCGTCATGACACCGTATACGGGCTGAACCAATGCCTATTATTTCACATGATGCATCGTTACCCATAAGTACAGTCCCGCTCGCCTGCTCGTAGCTAGTAAACCAATCCTTTCTGAAGCACATGTGAAAGGTACAAGTTGAATCTAAAATCCACTTGTGTATTTGAATGTCATCTGTTGAAGCAGTTAGCATATAATTTTCTCCAGATGTCTGAGTTACCTGAACCGTAGATGTACTGGCTGTTGTTTTATCAATCTTATTTGGCAAAACCCTCTCAGAGTGACCCTTTTGATGACAACCCCAACATTCAACATCCTTCCTACTCACTCTTTTCCCTACACTTTGACCTAGCTACTGATTTTCCTCTCCCTCTTTGGCTCGAACGACCTCTAATCGTCAAACCCTCACCATGGTCCTCTTTCACACCATTGTTGATATGGTTTATTAATTCATCCGAATTCAATGCATGTCTTACCATCTGTAATGTGACCACCTCCTTACTATACATCATTGAATTAACTACGTATATGTACGCCGGTGATAATGAAAATAGTAGAGTGCAAGTTAGTTCTTCATCTCCCACTTTAATATCAGCATGAGTAAGATCCATAGCCAATTAATTAAAAGCATCAAGATGATCCTGTAAAGTTGTACCTATCTTCATCTTGAAGGCGTGTAAACGTTGCCTTAACAACATTCTAGTTGTTGCTGATTTCTTCTGGTAGAGCTTGTTAAGTTTCTTCCACAAACTCGCAGCTGTTTTCTCGATACTGACTTCACATAACACGCTATCTGATAAGGATAATTGAATTGCGCTGAATGCATCCATCTCAATCTTCTGCTTCTCGGCCTCTTTCGTATTTTTGGGATACGAGTCGTCCAAAGCATAGACTGATCCTTCTCTCTGTAACAACGCCATGATCTTGATCTTCCAGATGTTAAAGTTATTACTTTGCCCATCAAAATTCGCTACCTCAAACTTCATAGATGTCATAGTCTCTTTGTCTCCTAGATCTTACGACCTGTAGGCTTCTGATACCAATTGTTAGAGCGGAAATGATAAAAACACAGTAATTAACATGGTTCGAATCGATGTGATCCTAGTCCACGGAGAACGGCCGACACTATTATTAATATCAAGGGAGAAAATAAGTTAAAAGATTGAATACTCTTAGGTTCTATGTTCTGTCCTACTTAATAAATCCTAGCTAGCATGTATTTATATTACATGGTCTAATCCTTTTCTAAAAAGGATCTAAATCCCAATAACACTTGAAAACCAACAAAGAAAAAAAGGTTCTTTTTATTTCTTTCCGCTTTTGAGTAGGAATTGGCTTGAATATCTTCCCAACTTCACAAAAAGAAAAGGGAATACAGAACTGCAAAATTAAAATATTAAATCAGGAGACTTTTACTAAATTAATTAGAATTCTTACAGGCACAAATCAACAAAGAAAATCCTATCTTTTCTTGTTCTTTCTGCTCCAAGTTTATCTCTTCTAGCAACAATTCATGCTGTGATCATTTTCTCTGTGGTTCACACTTAGTAGTGCCAATTTTTTAACCCATTCAATGATCAAAACAAACTTCTGCAATTCCCAAGCAACAGTTTCACAATTTTTTATCAAACAAAATATTAAATGAAGGATAAACTAAACGTTGCTGATAATGAAGGCAGTGGGGCTGCTTTAATATTTACTCCCTCCTTCCCATATTACTTGGCCACTTTTCCTTTTGCACGGCTATTAAAAAAATCATTAATAAAAGATGTATTTTACTACCTTACCCCTATCTCTCTCCAATAAACACATTCTAATCAATATTGACTATTTTTAAGAACATTTAATACTAAGGGTAAGATGGAAAAGATTTAATTAATTTTATCTTGGTTTCGTAAATGAACAAGTAATTTGGGACATATATTTTTAGTAATATGACCAAGTAATATGGAATGGAGGGAGTATTTAATATGGTCTTTGTGGCTATATTTATCAAGTTGATCGGTTGCTTGATAAATTCTTGGCACCGGTTCATTTGCCCTAAATAATTAGCAAAAGGAGAAAAACACTTAAATTTCTAGAGGGATGATGAAAGATAATATGAATTAGTATAATTAACGGAATTTACAATATCATCACTAAAGAATTAAATTGACTTCATGTAATTGAAATATTACTATTTTATTAGATATTTAATTAAATTCTTATTTATTGTAAGGATAAAATGGTAATCTAACTTTAAAGGTTGAAGCTTCCTCTTTTAGTGTAAAATATGATAATTATAATATGATAACTTCATATCAATTTTCTTCAGCTTCTTGTTTGTGAGCAGAGGATACAGATTAAGCAATAAATGATGTAGAACTTTACTTGAATCACATTATATATAAAGCAATCATGTCCAATATGAGATATGTAGTTTTAACTTTTAAATCTTTGACATACCTCCTCGAAACTGGTCGCTGGCGAGGACAAGATTCCTATCAAATCATACTAATTTGTCATGGTTATGTGAGAATTAATCTACAAACACATTAAGCGATAAATCATACCCAGTCCCTCGTTAAAGTAGTTATATCCCAATTTATGTTTTGAGACTTTGCACAAGTTAATAATATCATTTGAGATATATTGGGATAGTTTGGGTTGGGATCGAGGGGCTCTGGTGATTTTCGACATGTTTTGAACCATTTATGCAGTCAGTTGGTGCACTGCGATCACTGAGCTAGCCCGCGATTGTAAAGGTGGTAAGTCAGAAAGCTGGCGACCGCAATCTTGAAAAGACCCGGGGTTCGGACCATGGGGGCCACTGCACCTCCGCTATAGCGAGAGTTAGGTCGTGAAATCATAGGAGTTGACCTGGTCAGCTCCACGTATGCGAGCCCTTGGACCGCAATCGCATAGGTCCTGGACTGGGCCTCTCCACGATAACAATCAAGTGGACTGTGATCGTGAATGAGGACTCATAGGTGTAAACATCAGATTTCGTGAACTAGCTTTGTTATTTACCAAATTTGGATATCCTATGCTACTGGAAAGGGAGAATTGAACTGATTGCACAAAGCATTTTTATGCGATTAACTTTCTTTCAATTATTGTGAAATGAATTTATCGTTGCACTTCATATAGTTGTTGAGTAATACTTAATTATCACGCAGGGCCAAAAAAGAGAGAAGCCACAACAAGGAACAAGAATCATTATAGTAAAATGTTACAGTACTGAATTAATGTTTCTCTTTTCAATTTCAAGAAACATGTAGCATCAGAAAGCTCCTTAACAGGAAACTAGTTGTATTACAAACCTAGCTAGTCTCATCAACCAAAAAATTTCAAGGAATGAATGGTGCTCTTTAATAAAAATTAAGCGGAAGAAAAACAAAAGGAAGATGTTGCTAGAATAACATGAAAGATCAACATTTAGGAAGATCAGATGGTGGAGGAGGTAACTTCTGCTTGGGACCTTTTCCATCCATTACCATCCAAGCCATTTTCAACCCCCAACTCGTGTGTACTTCAAGATGACAGTGCATGAACCATACTCCTAAAAATTCATATAAACATTCAAAAATATCATGTCAAAAAAACTTCGACAGAAAAATAGATATTTAAACATTAAATTCAAATATTGTTAAATTAAGTGAGTGTGTGTTCTATGCATTTACAATGTTTTTTTACACTATCAGGTCAATCTTCCTACAACAACATATAACTCCACATGATACCAATAGCGTAAAACTTCTTAACACTTAGTGCATATAACTTAAACTCTAATTTCATACCTGGATTGTCTGCAAGGAAGCGAATGGCGACCCAACCTCCAGATGGAACACCAACAGTGTTCCTTTCAGCAAGGTCAATAAGGTTGAAATTAGCAGGGTCCTTGCTAGAATTATAATTTCCAAAGCCTTGACCAACCACAAAGAAATTGTAACCATGAAGGTGTAGTGGATGACTTTCAGCACCAATAATACTTGTATCTTGCATAATCAATTCCACACTAGTATTAAAAGGTAGCATCACAACTTTTGTGCCTGTGGTAACAAAAATATGACCTAGGCTAAAGTGGGTGGTGATAATAAAATAAGGGAAGTTTCCTTACGTTATTTACTATGTTTTATTTGCTTCTTTTTAATTTACCTGATTCGTATAGATTTTGTAAGAAATCTATTGATATATTTTGTAAACTGAAGAGTATCGTCATGTTTTGTAAATATACCCTCTTACTATGTATATATACGTTTTTTGCCCTTGTTTGTTTTATTGCCTTAAGGTTTGGGTTTTTGGCCCAAAAAATGTGAAAATACCTCAAGTCCAAAGCAGTTAGAAAAAATCCACTTTTTATACTTGTTCAAAAAATTTGAGTTTTGTTTCCAATTTACTCCAAAATTTATCCAAGTCTTTAAAAAATGATTTCTATCCAAATGACTCGAGGCCCAAAGAATAAGTGGTCTATTTTCTAATTTTTAAGATGGGCTTACGAACCAAAACAGTTCTCATCATTTTATTCGTTCTATTCTCAGCAAAACACAAGACCCAAAACAGTTTAGTTCCCAAAAATCCATTTAGTTTGCTCATACTTGTAAATTTCCAGATTTTATACTTAGAAGATTTATAAAAGAAAGTTAAGGTTTGCCAATTTCACACTTATAGCAACGGTGTCGATTTTGAAAATGATTTAGCCACTACACACGTTTTCCCTAAGTTCTAATCGCATTTGGGTTTCAATAATGACATTCATGTTGTTTACATATACAACCAATATATGATGAATATAATTAAAATGAAGAAGAAGATTTAGGCCGGTGGGCCTACCTAAGCCCACCAGTTAACCATTTTCACTTATGGTTGGACCTTCAATAAATTGGACTCGATCAAGAAGAAAGGTTGGGCCTCAGGCCCAACGGGTTCATATGGCAGAAAATGGTCCAAGCGGCCCGCACTGGAATCCCATGCAAACAAAAGGGGGGAAAAAGAAAATACCGGTTAGAAGGTATCTAGTACTTATCACTAACTTAAGTAAAACTTAGATACAAATATACATAACCCACACATATCCGTGTATACATAGTGTATACATTCATCATGTAAAATAAAGAGGCCAAAGGCCCTAAGCAAGAATGAGAAAGAAAAAACGTAGGCAGGCCCAAGTCACATCACACCAAGGACAAAGCCCAATATCAGAAATAAATTGAATCAAGAGATAGTGGGGGGAAATAAGCCCTGTTCAGTTTGACAAAACAGTAAGGTTAGGGCAGGCCTAATATATGCTAAAGCCGAAAAGAACACAATACAGACCCAAAACTTATTAAAGCAAAATAAAGAAAGCAAAACAAACTCTAAACATTACCTACAAAGCATACTAATGCATACTCATGAGTCAACTATTGATAATATACAAGGTATACTATCATATATCCACAAAGTGTATATGCAATATGTATATCTTGTATGTCTTGCAGATATACAATAATGCAAACATCATAAGTCCCAAAAATGACAAAATGAGCATGAGGCAAATAAGGGAGAGGAGTACATGTATATGCAGCAGAATCAGACAGGGCATAAATTAGCATGGATTCATTTAGAAATAACCAACTCAGCTTCTCTACACAACCATTTAGCATTTAAAACTATAGTAGAGCATGTTCAAACTTCAAATTAGCCATGTAACGACCCGTTTGGTCGTATTCAATGCTTTTGACCCTTCCCCGAGCTTGTTTAGCTCACTTTTGACCCGAGGGGATTGTTGACACGCTTCCTGAGGTGTTTGGATATGATTCGGGCAACTTTTTGGGAAATGTGGGCTTAAAGCGAAAAAGAGTTGACTCAAGGTTGAATTTGGATAAACGGTTGAAGTGATTAGAAATTGGGAAATTGACGAGTTGAGAAAAGGTATAGTTGATTGTGAATCTATAAGAAAAAGGTACATCTTGGGGATTTCCTGGGTCAGTATGGATTGTGGTGTCATTTTCTTGCATATGCGAGTTGAGATGTGATTGTTGCGTGAGCTTAAGAAGGAAATGTACAGGAATGGACTATGTAATCTGACAGAGTTTCATGAGGTTCGTGATCAGGGACTAGTGAGAAGCATATTTCAGTGAACCGATATGTTGAGGTTTATAAGAAGTGGCTTGGTGGTACACCGTCGGATAAGTTTCATAACCTTCTACAGTGGATGAGTTAGCATGCTTTAAGAGAGAAGATTTGTGAAATCCCTATCATGTGAGGACTAGAGTTATATTTTTGAGGTGAGACCCTACTCGTTGTAATATTTTATGTTGCAAATAATATTGACTGTACAGTTTGGGTAAGTGCTTTTTGTTATTAAAGACTTGGGGTTAATTGAGTGAGATTTAGAGTGGAAGTGTAAGATTAGATACTTTCTGAAATTTACGAGCATATCGAGGTGATACTATTGTTACACCCCATTTAAACGGGTTAAAGTAGGAGTACAACATATTGGTGATCCCTATTTGTTTTTTTTTAAAGGAGTCGCCACCTAATTAGTTTAATGGTGAATTAGGACACCTAATTTATTAACTAAGGTAAAGCCTAACTAAACCTCTGTTAATGGTCTGCTTAATCAGCGTGATTCTAGGTAAGGGTTCTAGATTATCCTAAAGGGAAGGGGTTAGGCATCCTTTAGAATCCGTTAACTACGGTTTACCGGTTAAACTTAGGTTAATTAATTAGGGTTAAAGACACAAATATAACATTTAAGTTTTAAGAAAAATGGCTTGCAAATATTGCTAAGGTTTTTAAGGAAAATAGTGCTATTTAAAATAATACTTATAAATATTGCTAAGGCTAAAAAAAATGCTATTTAAAACAAGACTTGTAAAAAATATAATAATTGGCAATAAAAGGGAACTTCAAATGCTATTACAAATAAAACTTATAAATGTTGCCAAGGCTTTAAAAAACGCTATTCAGAATGAGACTTGTAGAAAATATGATAATTTGCATATAAGTAATAGCTTTTGGCAAATTTGAACTTTGAATAAAATTATGTTATGTGAATATAACGGTGCAAACAAAATCTAGCTTTATTTTTATAAATATGATGCAAAAGGATGTGAGTTTCTTTCTCCTTTTATTATTTAATTAGACTCGCCTAAAAATGCATAATTGGGGTGACTCTAAAAAAATGTTCATAAAATATACTTGAATTTATATTTACATATATCTGAAAATATATTGCATTACATGTGAGTTCTAGAAAATTGTTTGTAGCGTGGAATTATAGAGCAAGAACGGACATAGAACATACATTTTAATTTTTTGAAATATTATAAAGACATGCTCTTGAAAATCAATATTATAGATACTATTTTAACATAAAAAGAAGAAAATGAATCTTATGGAATTGATTATTAGTTTTCCTTAAATTAACTACCCATTACTAAAACTAAACCCCACTAAATTCTCCTATAATTCATCTAAGCTAAGAGACAAAATAAAATAAAGTGTTAGTCATACAAAGCTAATAAAAAATACATAAAAAATTAAAGTAGAGGGGAAGGAAGATCAAATGGGTCGGCCCATTTTAAGGCACTGCAATCTGTTGCTGCTGTATGGGCCACGGCTCAGGCTATCTTTTATATATTTGATGCGGGTATGGGCTGATGGGGCTGACTCGAGAGGATTATGTTGGGCTTTTAGCCCAACACCTAATGCGGAAGAAGAAGAGTCCCTCGGACTCGTACGCGATGATCATGCAAAAAAACGAAAGGAAAAGATTAGTATATAATCAATGAATAAGGTTTAAACATATAAAATGTAAACTCAAAACAGATCAGTTTCAATATTCAAGACAAACAAATGAGGGCCCAACAGATGACAATTTAAAGCAACAGGCCCAAAATTCAGGAATGAAAACAACTCAGTTTAAGTAGCCAAAATATTGAAACAATTTAGGAATGAAAATAACATCAGTTTAAGTAGCCAAAATTTAGATCATGATAGGTTACTGCTTAGTTATAAACCTAATGACAAGAGGAAAAGGGAACAAATTTCCCTGATGTTCAAATCTAAAAGAGAAAGAAGGGAAGGGCTGATATGGAATGTCTTAAACTTTGGGAACACAGAGACAATTTCAAACACAAAGAAAACGTATCCAACTAGACACTAAATCAGTTTAAACTCATATGCACTAACTGAGCCTTTGACTCCACTACAGCCCTTATAAAGGTGAAAGATTAAAGAAAAGAGAAATGTGCAGACCGTGACCATTGAGATTTCTCCTCTATCGTCAAAAAGAGGACTAAACAGAGAAGAGGAACAAATACTTTCATGGTAGTTGAAAAATTATACACTTACAGATGCTTTCTAGTGCAAAATCCATATAAATATACATTGTGGACATGTGAATGACAGGATATACTTGACACCTATTTAAATCATCCAATCAAAGAGATTTCAAGAAATATGCATAGACTTGAACATGCATATTTCCTCCTATAGCAAACAAATCATTAGTTTGAATAAGCCTTAATCTCAACGCGTTATAACACTGTAGTCATTAAACCATTTTAGGCATAAGCAACATTTACAGAGATGCTGCATACTATTATAAGCGAGTAAAGTTGAACTCAGGTTGTAAAGTTGAACTCAAGCCTCTGCTAGTCGTGTTTAAACTTAAACAACACCATTCAAACCCAACATGAACAATGATGGAGGTTAACTAAACAGGACAACCTTGTACTAATACTAAACACCTAACGACTAAACCAAAAGTTCAAAAAACATTAAGAGGATATTAAACCACTTGAAACAAAATGAAGCTGAGTCAGTCTACGCATGAGATTGGAAACATACCTAAGCGACGAAAATATGCAGGCAACCTAGAAGGAGAAACACTTATCTAACTTTGACAACATTTTAAAACTAAGCTAATCCACAACCAAACGGGAAACACACACAACTTAAGCAGACAATGAAGCCAACAGGGAAACAAGCACAATGTCATCTAAATTTAATCCTTATGAAACTAAAACAGGATCATAAATTTCCGTACAAGCCCCATTTTCTAACATATGAAGGAGTAAACTCATCCCTCAATTCAACAACAGTCGAACTAAAACACATACACTAACGACAGAATTAGAAAATGGTGAAATAAAACAAGACCAAGCAGAACCTAATTAAACTAAAGATTTAGTCCACTTATATTCCAAAACTAGCATAAACTCATAATAGGCAGCAATAAGATTAGGAGAAGCTAAATGCTGAAATATCGAGAGAATTACTGACCTTTAGCGGGTGCAGCGAAATGGGTGTGGGGGGTCTCCGATTCACACTCAAACACTATCAAATCCGAGCTTGCGATGCTCGGATTCGCAACAACGACAAGGCAAACGAAAACAGAAAAATTAACTTAATATTCTTGACCCGATATGCAGAGCTATTGCGACTATTAAAAAAATATTTTTTAGGGAATTCTGGATGGCTGAAAAGAGCTTAATATTTTCAGGGGATTTTTCCAGGAGACTAAAAAGCTGTATTTTGTAGGGGATTTTGGGGCGGCTCCAGAACTCCGCTTAACTGACTGAAAACGCGATTATTTATAGGGAAAAAAAAACTAGGGTTCTGCTGATACTCAAAATTTGGGCGGGATTTTAAAGTTCAAACGTTCGGATTTTCGTATGTATTTTAACCTATTCGATCAGAAAAAGAAGGGAAATGGACAAAATTCATTAAGATTTGTACTCGAATGTGAAAGGGGAACTGATAAGCACAGATTTGGACTTACAAGCGGACAAGAGCTCATTAAAGCTTCAAATCGAAAAAAAAAACAAGAAAGGGGATGAACGCCTCTTCAACGTTGAACTTATGACAGAGCATTAATTATCCTTTCCTTAAATCGACCATGCATGGTCTGTGAAGGTGAAAGGCGGCTGTGGAATCGCCTCTTTGGTTGAGGAGAGAGAGAGACGAAAGGGAAGAGAGAGGAGCATGGGGGATGCGGCGGATGATTTTCTTTTAGGGTTAGTCTAATGAAATAAGAGGATGGGCCGGGGCGGGTCGTAGTGTTTAGGCCGGGTATTGATTAGAATGTTGGGCTGGGTATTAAAATGTGGGTCGTGTTGACTAATTTTAAACGTGAGTTGGGCTGATCCGAAGGAAAAATGTTGCTGGTTGATTGGGTTGATGAATTAAAAGATGGGCTAATATTGGCTAAATGAAAGAAATAATTTAGGCTTCTAAATTTAAATAAAAGACCCTTTTTAATTAATCATATGCTAATGTGTGCCAAAATATTACCTAATATAAAAGTACGTATTTATTAGTGCTCAGATAAAAAATAGAATTATATGACGTCATAATGGTCGTGCGATAATATTTTGAAAGTCGACAGTATATAAATGCTATTATTTGATTGTGCGAAAATAAATGCGATGCGTGTGCATAGGATGGTAAAAATGTTGAAATGATAAAAATGCAAATTATAATAATACTGGTAATAATAATAATAATAATAATAACAAAAAAAAAATAAATAAATAATAATAATAATAATAATAATAATAATAATAATAATAATAATAATGATGATGATGATGATGATAAAGGTGGTAGTAGTAACGGTAATAAAATAAAAGATAATAACAGTAGTGACTACAACAGGATAATGAAACGCCGGTATTAATAAAGGTTAATAATTATAGTAAAATATAAATAATTATTTCTTAAATTTCCAAAAATATTAGAAGCGTAAATGGATACTTTGGAGAAAAGGCGGGACAAAATTGAGTGTCAACAACTATGGGATATTGATGGTTACAGGGACATTACATGAGGCTACAGGTTTTACATCGAAAGGTTCTAAGTGTATCAGATTTGCGTGTCTGGTAAAGGTCGAGAAGCAAGAATATTGAGATCGGAAGGAATAGTTATTCGATACTCAGTGGACAATTTGGACATGATTCATCTTTTGGGAGCCGAGAGCGACAAACATGATTTGTTATGCGTGGTAAGACCATGATTAGTTTCGAATTCAGAGTCAGTTCGAGTGGTGATTGATAAATGTTCTGGAATTGTGCAATGATTTTGGATCAGTGTGGTTTGGTTAGAACTTGATGAATTGTGTTCATAATTCCAAAGGAACTTATGGGTCCCCAGTAAATCACCTTCATGGATGCAATGAGTTTCAGTTTAGCTTTAGGGTTTGTGCGAGTAGGCTCAAATGATATCTTACCGGGGTCAGCCTTTCGGTTAGTATAAGGGGTTGCAATGGGCATAATGATGATTCGAGGAGGTACTATGGATGCGATAAATCTTCGTAGTCGTCAGTTGAGTTCTGATGGATTTTGCTCGGCGAGGTACTTGGTGGTATGTTTCTATATAGTGACTTGAAGGTTTAAGAAAACTTAGAACTAGCCAAGTTTGCTGTCAGTAAGATCAGTTTTGATGGAATTGCGTAGGGATCTCAGATGAATCAAGTATTCTTTCTGGCGAGAGTAAGTTATGGTTTCAGAATTTTGGTATGTGTGTTCACGTGTTTCTAAGGAATCGCAGTACAAAAAAGGCTTTAGCAAGTGTGAAAGAAAGGTTAGCAGAATCATAATATCTTCCCAATTCAGAATGGGCTATGGTTTATGGTCATGCTTCAAAGGATTGCATTGGTTTGGGAAAGTGTGTGTGGCGCATATTGATCGCGTTCAGAGTTGAGCGTTATCAAATCAGAGAATTCGAGCAAAAGCAATTCGTTTATTCGAGGATCAGTTGTGAGGAAAATTCGAATACGGAGATACGAGGATTGGATCTTGAGCTAAGTTTAAAGAGTTGTGACTGATTAAGTGAGTGCGCAGGTTCTTCTGAAGGTTACACCCATGTAGGGTGTCATGCGATTTGAGAAGGAGGGAAAGTGAGCCCGAGGTGTATTGGCCTATTTGAGACTATCTGTTGTATTAACCCTGTGTTTTATAAGTAAGTTTTCCACCAGACCAGTCAGGTGCTCATCTGGTCTTCCATGGTTTTATGTTGAAGAAGTACCGTTCTGGTGGTTCCTGTACCATTCGTTGGTATTCAGTTTTGTTCGATGAGAATCTTTCCTGTAAGGATAAGTCTGACATGCGTTATAGATATCCAATTTGTAACATCCCATATCTTACAACAAAGGTTAGACTTGTATCGTTAGAGTTTTAGCGGAAAAACAGAAAGTTTGTGCATTTTGCAAAAATGGTCGACAAGCCTACTTCGGGCACCCGTAACCCCCTTATTCGTTGAGAATTTGAGAAAACCTAAAACATGAAAGTTGTAGCCCTTTGAAATATATTTCCAACGGTATCTTTTGAAGTTCAAACAGAGATCTGTGCTAAGAGTTATGCCTGTTTTACTAATGCTGATTGGAGCAGAATTTTCAGATTTTGGGTTACGTTTTGAGCCTTTTCCTACTCGAATTGGGACTCCTTATTTTATTATTTTCTGAAGTAAAAATGTCCCTAACACTATTATAAAAAAAATGTCCCTAACACTATTATAAACCCTAAGACACTATTCTTTATCTCTCTACCTCCATCCCTAAAGATCCTAGGCACCTCAATCTTTCAAGAACCGCAAGAAAACTCATTCTTGCAATCAAGAAAATCAAGAAACATTTCAAGAGTTTGGTTGCACAATCTAGTTTCCTAAGGTTTCCTCCAAGGTAAATCTTTTAATCAAGAACCTTTGTATTCTACAAGATTACATCTTTTCTAAACACAAGAATGAATTCATCCGCCCCGACACCCTATAAAATCAAGAGTCATGAAGAGTTAGAGAAAACCATAGTATTTTATGTACACTTTTAATCCGACCAGTCATATTAAATTTGTGTTTTCTGAACATCTAACCATTGGATCGAGCCCAAATTTTAAACAAGTATTCATCACATATAAGTCTAAAATCGGAATGGTGGAGATTGGATTTAAAGGTCAGGAGCAGTTCCTTTTGAGACACGAACAGTAGCTACGAAAATCAGTGAAAAATCTTCTTACGGTTTCAAGATACAAGATTTTGGAATTCTTCTTCAAAGATTCAGACTTTTCTCAAGTTTTTGGAGCGATTAAGGTATTAGGGTTACTATCTATGTGTGGGAACATCATTGTTCTTCCCCACGCCTCTTCTTTCATAAACGTATGAAGCTTTACGAAAACTAGGATTTTTAACCATGTTCATGATAACCCTAGGTCCATGTCCCATGATTATATTATGTATTGAATTATTATTAATTCTTCATTGAGTTCTTGATATTTCATTATGATTATTGAGAATCTGTCCGTAATCAATGAAAGCCCATACTTTGCATTCCATGGGTTTTTACATGCAAGTTTATGAATTATTATATATTTTCAAGAACTACTCTACATGTTTTACAAGTTTTCATGCAAGAATATTATGAATGATATCCATGTACATGAAAGTTATGACTTATGAAAACCATGGGCAGCAAGTGCCACCTATTTCCATGTTCATATTTTTTTTGGGAGTTGCACTAATTACCGAGAATGTTTCAAGCAGCCTGAAACTACGTAGCCACCGTAGGATGAGGATCGCCCACCCATGTTTAGGACGATTTCTCATAATGATTGGATCCTTTCATATTATTATTAAATCTCATATCCCTGTCAAGGACTAAGTGTTCTGCTGGTAGGACGCAAGTACCAGACCATGTTGTCGGTTATATTTATTGCTCTCCCTACTTATAATATTTTACGCATGATATATATATATACACCATGATCACGTCTCAGTTCCAGTTTCAGTTTTTATCATGTTCTTTCACTCTGTTGCTTTACATACCGGTACATTCAATGTGCTGACGTCCCCTTTTCATTTACCTGGGGGCCTGCATTTCAGGATGCAGATTCAGATTTACAGGATGACGCACCTGCTCAGTAGAACTTCAGACTTATCATCTTATTGGTAAGCCCCATCTCATTCGGGATTTAGTCAACTCTTTATTTTATGATTAACTATGCATTTAAGGTATGATGGGGGCCTTGTCCCAGCAAGTATGTTTTCCAGTCAGACTCATGATAGATGTTTCATAGACTAGACAAGTCAGTTATGCTATGTCAGACTTTCAGAGTCGGTTAGCCATTTTGGCTCATTTATGATATTATCCGCATTCATGATTTAAACAGGTATTTCTATTTAATATTATGGCTTACTATGTTTTACAAAGTCTCACTATGAATTCATGTCTTATTCCACTTATGATACGTCTCATAATGATTCAGCAAGCCATGTGGTTCGCTTGGTCACATGTAGTAAGGCACCGAGTGCCGTGTTTCGCCCAGGCCTTGGTTCGGGACGATACAAAGCTTAGTATTAGAGCCTAGGTTCAAGTGTGTTAGGGAGTCTATGAAACCGTGTCCAGTGGGGTCGCTTTTATATGTGTGTGCGCGCCACACATATAACCAGTTGACCACCAAGACATCTAGGATTGTCTCACTTGTTTCAACTCTAGATCGTGCAATAGAGCTATGTTCTAAGAAATCACTCAAACTCGTGTGTTGTTTCCCATTCTATCGAATACACCTCGTCCCGATGGTTGAGGAAGATGCAAGCTAATCATTATCGATGTGTTGCTTTCAAATGGAGTCATAAGCATTATTCTAACTCGTGCCATGAAGCTTAGAGCAGTAAGTAACATTCTTTTTCCATCGAATTCTGAACGTATCGAATGCGTAAGCGACGAGAAGGAAAATTCGTGACCCAAGGCTTACCAAATAGTGCATGGTATGTTTTTCAGGTGATAGTACCATTTTAAAGACAAGTCGAATATGCTAGTACATGTAGGTTATATACCTTACAGAATAAGTTTATTTGGATTCTTTGACCATAGAGCTATAGTATAAGGATGATAGATCAGATTTATAACCCTACAAGGTAACATCTTATGAAGTTAACCAAGCAGACGATATTGAATTTTTTAGGGTAGTTTTAAAATATTTAAGCTTATTCATATTAGACCTAGAGAGTATGACGTCAGTAAGTTACTAAAAGGAATAGATACTACTATAAGATGATAAGATGTGACAGTTCCCTCTAATGTTAGGTGATTAAGTGTTTACCCCTAGATGTATCTAGTATGATATGATTTTAAAGTTTATAGAAAGTTCAGGGTTAAGTATTCCAATCTATCATTTAATACTGACGAAAGTTCCCTAAGTGTGATCCATGTCTATAGGAAAGAAGAGATAGTATACGACCACAAAATAGGGTCAGATGATGAGGGACGTTATAAATAATCTACCTTTCACTTTATCGTTCAAGACAGAATCAGAGAACATGATGCTAACAGATGTTTAATGGAGAATAGTAAGTAAGTCCATGGTTGGGTATTTTAAATTTTTCCTTCGAGGATGTAGACCAACTTTAGTATGATTGTGTACGTAGCTAAAAAATAGGTAGCTTTTGACCGAAAGATATGATCATATGCTGTCGAGTCTCTCGGAATAGTTCTAACTTGTTTACGTGGCTTAGGGCGAATTAGAGGGCATGGTGTTAGTAAGTTTCCATAAGAACATTATATTTGATGGGTGATGGAGAAGGTAGTTAAGGAAATAAAAAGATAAGTTTATGGGATAGTCTTAGAGATAGAATAAAATTTAGAGAAAATCAGAGGAATGATAAGATGACCACTTATCACGAATGTTACATTCGCTTTTACGCGGATTAAGGCATAAAAATTACTACGAGGTTGTCGATGCTCTAATTGGATTTTAGTATTTTTAGAGTCGCCACCTAATTTATTATGGAAAATTAGGAAAACCGGGTTAAAGATTTTTGCAAAATAAGTAAAAATCTTTTTGGACCAAAGTTCAAGGTAAGGGTTCTGGTGATCCCCTAGGGAAGGTTTTACGCACCCTAGTATTAAAGATCCGTAGAATACGGCTGACCTACGCGCTTCAATGTGTGATTAATGTATTTATTTGTTCAAAAGTGTTTAATTTTCCACAAAAATGTCTTTTTTGTTCTTTTTTTTTTAAATAAATTGTGTTCTACCAGGCCAGGCCTGTTAGAACTTTTTATTAATAAATGAATAATGTAACAAAACAGTCTATTACAGCATGTCTATAATATGAACTAGCTAAGATTAAAAAACTAAGAGATAGTCCTCTAGTTCTATCCTGTGAGCCTAAACTAGTATGCCCTTTGTGATCCTGTTGAGTCAGATTTGATGATAGCCCAAGTCTGTGCACACACCATATGATTATCCATATATGTAGTATCATTGTTGATGATTAATCTGTTGAATCCTCCTTGTTCTAATCCTCAGCTGAGGCAGTTGTAATTTGTCCATATTGAGAATTCTTCTTCCTTCTGATGGCATGAGCATAAAGTCATGAACTTTGATCCCTGCATGATCCAAAGCCTGGTTTGCTAGAAAGTCTGCCAACCTGTTGCCTTCTCTGAATATATGGTTAATCTGTACCTGCATAGCTCTCATATCCTGTTTGGTCTCTTCAATCTGATTCCTCAGTTCCCATGGAGTGATCCATGTGTTACACCTCGGAAATTTCTCCGTACTTGTATGATGAGTGGAATGATGAAGAGTTTGAGTGTATGATGTTTTATTAAGTCGGGAATGGCTAATTAAGAATTTTTGGAAATAAGAAAGTCGCAGAAAATTTTCAGCCCAGTGGTCGTATATGGCACTATACGGCCCGTAAAGTGATTTACGGACCGTATAGTGCAATCGTCCTCCAGCTTGTCAAAAATCTCAACTTTCTGTAAATTGTGATAATGGTTAAATACGACTTGGAGGACGGCCCGTAAACTGGTTTACGGACCGTAAACCTCAGTCGTAAATTGCCATAATCCTCAGCCAAACTTTCTATTTCTGGGCTGATTAAAAACGACCATAGAGGACGGACCGTAAACCACAATACGGTCCGTAAACTGCAATTTACGACCACTGTTCATCCCGACAATTTTTCATTAAATACCAGATTTTGAATTATTAAAAGGGAACTTAAGCCTCAACTCACGTCATTTTCTTCCACACAACTCAAGAAACATCTAGACCTCTCCACATACTTCATCTATAGAAATCATAAAGAATCAAAAGAACATCAAGACCAACAACACAAAATCTATGAAATAAGTGTTAGAACACATCAAAGGATCTTCTAAGTCAAGAAATTTCAAAGAAGGTGGAACTAGGGTTTTGGCTAATTGAAGTATTTCAACTTAAGGATTGTTCAACCATCATCCCAGGTAAGTTTCATGATTATTCCATGTTGTTTGAAGTATTGGAAATCTTAGACACTTGAAATGTAGAAGAACATAGAAATGGGTCATTATTGAGTGAATAGTGACATAAATGAATGATAGTGGAATTGAACTACGAATGTTGAAGTGTTGTGAATACAAACACGTTATAAATGATGTTTATATCATGAAACAAGCATTAAATGCATGAAAACGTAAGGATGAGCTAGAAGTAGAAATAAGGGAAAATTGGAGGAAAATGGTGGATTTTGCCAAATGTACGTAAATGACGATTGTCGATTATGATATTGCGAATAATATTATGAACATTGGGAGTTGATATAGAACGTGAGAAAAGTAGTATGAACAAAGGAGACGCTGCCCAACTTCTCCTAGAATTTGCGACGCGTTCTTATAGTTAGTTTACTAATGTTGATACGAATTCTCTTATGAAGGTAACGACGTGATATCGACGGAGAACAAGTGAGCGATATCTTAGCTAAACAACCAAGGTATGTGAGGCTAGTCCTTCTTTCTAATGGCATGAATCTTTTAGCTTGAATCCCTATTCTTTCCATGAGTTCTTACATTCTAAGAAGTTAAAAGCTTATACCTATGAATGTCTATATGAGATAAGTTATACGATATGATGACACTAGAATGATGGTGATGTTATTCCTTGCCTACACTCACCTTATGTACTAGTCCTTTCAAGGTGAGTCAGAATGTCCATAACGGTTCCATAATGTAACCGGGGGATCACGACCTTACGTCACCCCGATAGAGTAAAGTTGATCATGAGTCTTATATACCCATTATGATAAGATAAGTATTTTATGATAAGCATATTACTATGAGTATTTACGTTAAGCATGTCATGATTGCATTCACACCGGGCCTAGTTGGCCGGGCAGACACCGCTTCGGCGGGCGGCGATACGGATACACCACGACCTACGGGCGTGGGCAGATACCACTAGTGGGCGGCATGAGATGGTACCTCGGACGCGGGAGGCCTGGACGCGGGCTAATATTATTGATTATCACACCGTTCCGACATGGACGGGCAGCTTGCATATGATGCATACATGTTATGATGATGAGTATGAGTAAGATAGCATGCATTACTTCATTTATGATTTTCAGTCAGATTCAGATGTCTCATGTTGATGTTATTCCCATATTATTGATGTCTCCTTTCATTATGTATGTCTCTCATACTCGGTACAACATTCGTACTGACGTCCTTTCTTCGGACGTTGTGTTCATGCCCACAGGTAGACAGGGAGGAGAGCTTGGCCCAGGTCCTCTGTAGCTGTCAGCTGATAGATAGCACTCCATTGTTTGGAGGTGCTTATGGCTATTCTTTTGATGTACATTCATATATGCATATTTTGGGCATGATGGAGTCTTGTTCCGTCTATGTATTCATTATGTTAACAGAGGCTCGTAGATACGCAGTGTGGGTTAGATGGTCTCACAAGATGTTTTCATATGTATGTATATTATTTTGATGGCCGAGAGGCAAGTGTATATAAAGTATTTATGTTTTGATTAAATATGATTTTCCTACCATTGGTATGTAAAATGGATAAAAGAGTATTAAATGGGCAAGACAAGTAGTAGAGTGAGCGGTGCTCGGTAATTTGCTCCGGGTACCCGTCGCGGCCCCTAGCTGGGTCTTGACACCATGTATCTTGTAAGATGTTTAAGAGGACAAGTGAATCAGTCTCCAATTGAACTTGTTGAAAGTTGTGCTCTTTACAGAACTTCAGTACTTGTTTTAGAGCCTCAGTTTCAGCTTCCATGTTTGTAGATATTCCCATTTGTTGTGCTTCAGCATAGACTAAATCCCCATTACTATCTCTGATGCAGAAACCATATGAACTGAGCCCAGGATTGCCTCTACTTGCCCCATATGTATTGCATTTTAATCTCCCTGAAAGTGGCATTCTCCATACCACCTTAGCATAATAAACTTTTGGTTTATATCTACTAAGGTGGTGATGCATAGTTTCCCAATCACCAAATACATTCTGCAGCCATGGGAATCTCTTCCGTGTCAGTTGATGTAGTATGTGTTGTACTTGTTGTTTCAGTCTGTAGAAGGACACTGATCCTCCATGTTTAATGGAGTTTCTTCTCTTCCATAATGACCACATTATCACTGCAGGCATTGCTTTATACATAGGCTGCAATTTTGGCTTTGTCTCAGCAGACCACCATTCCATGATCATTTGATGTAGACCAACTCCATCTGTGGGGATACCTGCACAAGAAGCAAAGAACTTCCATAACTTGACAGCTATGGAAGATGTTAGAAATAAATGACCTACAGTTTCCTCCTTATGCTCCTCACAGCACCAGCATCTTGATGGTATATTTATCATCATCCTTTTTAATATATCATCTGTAGAGATTCTCCCTTTCCACACTCTCCACATGAAAAAACTTATCTTTATTGGCAGCCCTTTCTCCCACATGAACTTATAACTTGTTTGTTTGCTCTCTCTGTGTCTGAGAAACTCCCATGCAGATTTAACTGAGAATTTGCTATTTGTTTCCAGCATCCAACATGGTTCATCATCCTCTTCTTCAACTGGCACTTTGATATTTTCCTTGATATGCTGAGCCAATTCCTGATCTAGAGTGACTATTAACAGTTCCATGTTCCATTCCCCATTCTGCACAAACTGTCTAACCTCTATTACTTCTTCTCTAGCAGCATCAGGAATGATATAATATAATGCCCCAAGCCTTGTCCAATTCTCATACCAGAAACTTGAAGTTCCATTTCTCAGATACCAGAATATCTGTGGCTCAACTGCATCTCTTATATTTACCATCTTCTTCCATGTGTGAGATCCTCCTCTCTCTACTGCCATAATAGGATGCCACTTCTTGCAGTATTTATTCAACATGTAGCTACCCCATAAGCTTCTTCCACATCTGAAGTTCCACCACAACTTAGCAAATAAAGCCTTAGATATATCAGTTAGTGATCTAAGACCAATGCCTCCTTCATCTTTTGGTAGACATAATTTGTCCCATGCCACCCAATGTTTGCTTTTCACCCCTACTGTATTGCTCCAAAAGAATTTGGCAAAGATATTGTGCAGTTGCTTTATCACCCCAGAAGGAGGATTCATGGCTGATAGTAAATATACTGGCATGGTTTGCAACACATGATTAATCAGCACATATCTACCTCCAAAAGATAACAGTCTGTTTTGCCAAGATAGAATCCTTTTCATCACTTTTTTGATCAGATCCTCATAATATATCAATCTCCTTCTTCCATAAAACACTGGACAGCCTAAATATGTGAAAGGAAAGGATCCATTTCTCATCTTAGTATGTCTTTTAATCCTGCTATTTACTCTGGCTGAGACCATGTGATGAACATAGTAACAACTTTTATCAGTATTGACCAGCTGTCCTGAAGCCTTCTCATAATTCCTCAATCTCCTCATCATTTTCTTTAAAGAATATCCATCCCCAGAACAAAATAATATTGTGTCATCAGCATGTGATAGATGATTGATTTGAGGACTCCATTTTGGCATTCCATAGCCTATGAAACTTGGCTTCTCATGCAACTTATTCAGACTCTTTGTTAAGACCTCTGCTGCTATAATGAACAATGTAGGAGAAAGTGGATCATCTTGTTTTACCCCCCTACTTGATCTGAAAAAACCATGACTTTGACCATTGATTAATACTGAATACCAGTTGTTTGAAAGCAATCTCCATACTAAATCAATGAGAACCTCTCCAAACCCAAACTGTCTCAATACTTTAGTAAATAAAATCTAGGAAAGTCTATCATATGCCTTTGCCATGTCTAATTTGATCACCACATTAGTATGTTTAGCTCTCAAATTAATATCTCTGATGATCTCTTGTGCCAGTAATATGTTTTCTGCAATGCTCCTTCCTTTCACAATCCTGTCTGATTGTGAGAAATAATATTAGGAAGAACCTTTGCCAATCTATTCTGCAGTATTTTTGACAGTATCTTGATGGAGAAAGAGCTGAGACTGATAGGCCTCATATCACTAAAAGTAGTAATAACCACCTTCTTTGGTAACAAAACCATATTAGTATGTGTGATGAATTGTGGTATCTCACAACCACAAAAGAAAGCTCTAACCATTTGAATCACATCCAGCTTGATAACCTCCCAACACTTCTGATAAAACTGTCCTGTGAAGCCATCAGGCCCACTAGCACTATCCCCATTGAGTGAAAACACAGCCTCCTTTACTTCACTTTCGGATGGCAACTCTTCCATATTCTTTTGTTGTTCTTCAGTTATCAATTTAGGAAGATTTTTCAACAATGCATAATCCCCTCCTGAATTTTCTTCACTAAACTGTGATTCAAAGAACCTGATTGCCTCAGAACCAATATCTACTTCATTTTCCAACCATGTACCAGAAGGATCTTGTATTCTTTTCAGAGTTAATTTATTCCTCCTGCCCTTCACATATGAATGGAAGAATTTTGTATTTCTATCTCCATCATTGAACCATTTCATACCAACTTTCTGCTTCCAATACTCTTCCTCCAAGTGTAAAAATCTGGTTAGTTCAGCCTGTGCTTGATGTAACAACATTCTATTCTCCCTTGAAGCATTATTTTCCAACTGCAACTCCTTCACCTTTATAGTATCTTCAATAGTGGCAATCTGCTAAAATATATTCCCATATGTGTTTCTGCTCCATTGAACCAGTGCTCTTTTAAGTTTCTTCAACTTGTGATGAAATACATAGAATGGATTTCCACATAAATTAGCAGTCCAATTCTCCTTTACCACCTCCATAAATGTATGATGCTTTGTCCAGAAGTTAAGAAACTTAAAAGATTTGACAATATGATGTGCATTGCAGTTACACTCAAGATGTAGTGTTGCATGATCAGAACCATGTCTAATCATATGAGTCACTGCTGTGGATGGCATGATATCTAAAACTTGCTAATTCACCAGGATTCTATCTAACCTTTTAAATATGCAATCTTCTTCAGTCCTTCCATTCCACCAGGTGAATTTACTTCCAGTGAATCCTACATCAATCAAACCACAACTTTGTATACAGGTAGAAAAATCCAAGGTCTCATTGGATGAGACTGGAAGGCCACCTTGCTTTGCCTCATCAGACACTATGACATTAAAATCCCCTCCTATTATCCAAGGAAGGTCTTGCTGATTTGCCAAGGCTACCATATCTTCCCACAACTCCTCCCTCTCATGTCTATCACATTTAGCATAGACTACTGACACCAACACTAATTGATTCAAGGATGAGTGAGTTAGTTGCAAAGTCACCTGCTGTTCTGATTCAGATATAACTACACCTAGCCATTCATCTGTCCAAAAAATCCAGATTTTTCCTGAACAATTCACCTTGCAATTCTGAAAGCCTAACTTCCTTCTATACTCTTCAATAGCAATAGGATCTTGAAAAGGTTCCATTAGGCCTATGATAGAATAATGATATCTCCTCTTTAGTTCAATTAACCTCTCAAAAGATTTCTGAGTGTTAACTGACCTAATATTCCAAAATAAAGCTTTGTCTATCATTGAGAATTATTAGTTTTGTTTTTACTCCTCCTTGTTGAAACTCCTGCCACTGGGATTCTGACAGGTTTTTGTTTATTTGTTGCCTGTTTCAATTTCTGCACACTTCTAGGGGATAAGTCTGCCTCCTGTGCTATATCATCAATGTTCTGAGATAAATCTTCCTCATCTTGGCTATTGATATCATCTTGGGACTGTATCTCCTCATGCTTTCCATGTTGTGAATTCTCTACTTGTTCCACAGGCAAGATGACAGAAGTATTACTCTCTGGTGGCCTTGTACCTTCTTTTCCTTGATTATCCTCCACTTCCTCTATTGGAATCCTTTCATGATCATCATCCTCCTGCAGCACATCACCAAACTTGTTTTCTTCCTCCTAGTTTTTGCTGATTGAGATGTCACTGGTTTCTTCTGAATCATGTTCCTACAGCACATCATGTTCCTTTTCGTGCTCCTGCAGCACATCATGTTCCTTTTCTTGACTAAGTGTACTTGAAGTCACCTTAGACACCTGCTGAGATATAATCTCCCCTTTATCATTGAGTTGTTTACCAAAATTCTTCTCAATCCATTCCTTTGTTGATATCCTCTCCACCTTTTTTAATTCATCTATCTGTTTTTCCTTTGCTTCTTTCATCTGCTTTTCCTTGACCTTCTCATTATTGTCTACAATTTGCTGCACTGTAACAATCTGGTTTAAAGCATCAGACATCTTTGCTTCTACATCTGAGGATTTCTGCACATCAGTCACATCTATTATATCCTCATCTGTGTTCTGCAATGCTGCATATTGATTGTTTTGTAGAGTTTGATTCTCCTTTGGTTTCCAAGCATTTTCATCATATCTATGAAAGTGCCTGTTATTCCTTTGTTTTCCTTTCTTCTCCTTGAATCCATCATCATCATTGCCCTCTGCAGGCTGCACCTTGTCTGCTATTTCTTTCCCTTTCATTATGCTAACATTAGTCCCTTTGTACTCCTTAATGTCAGTTCTGCTATTTTTTGTATTCTTTTGCTCCTTATTCTTCCATTGATCTGCCTTACTGTTTTCCTCTTGTTCTTTGTCTGAGCTTTGTTCTTCATCCTTAGGATACAATTCTGGATGAATGACATAACAATCTTGCTCATTATGTCCTTGAAGTTTGCAGTTTTTGCAATACTTAGGAACATAATCATGGTTGATCTTTATCCATTTATCCACAATCTCCCCAGTACTCTTCTTCTTCATTCTTATATTGATTCTCTTTGGGAATTCTCCAAGCAAGTCTATTTCTACCTTCACTCTCGCACAACTTGGCCTGGTTTTATTGGCTGTGGCCATATCAACTTGTAGGGGCTTTCCAACAGCAGAGGCAAGTGAAAAAACTGCTTCTTTCACAAAATAGTTAGGAGGTAATGATGGGAATGATATCCATGCAATTGCTATATTCGTTTCCTCCTCTGGATCAAACCATGGATCCCATTTGAAAGTATGCATGGGATAGGACCAATTCTTATGCATAATGTAATATGCAGGCTTGGATAATAAGGTCACATAATCTTCTAAAGAAGAAGCACGTATTAGTACATATCTATTGCTCAACAAGCCGATAATAGACTCTCCTTTCAAACCACATTGCTTTGGAATTAATGTTCTCAAATATTTCACGTCAGGCCAGCCATATGAAAATTTCCCGACGACGGCATATTGTAATTTTTCCTTAATAATCATCTGCTCAATATCCTCCTCGTCCCAAACTACCATGGGCTCTCCATGCAAATATGTAATATTCTTCATGGGTAAAGTAGGGTTGTACGTAGTAGTAGAAGTAGTAGGGTTAAGGGTTGTTGCATACGTTTGGTTTGGTAAGAGGTGAGTAGGTTGTGTAGGTACTGTTGTGTTAGCCTGGACAGCCATAATAGGCGTCTGTCCAGTGGCCGGAGAGGCCATTGTCGCCGTGAAAAGGTTGGAAGATATTAGGGTTTCGGCTAGGTTTAGGGTTTCGGCTTAGAGAGAGACTAGACTCGTCTTTCCACAAAAATGTCATTTTTATCATAAACTCTAAAAACAATCGACAAAAATTCCCCTTATGGAAAAGGGTTTTGGTTTAGAAAAATTCGCGCAAGTGTTCAACTCACTTCGTTGCCGGACGAGGACACACCCGGGATTTCTTCCGAGTAGAGTCGCTACTATTCTAGACCTAACAAAATGGATTTAGTATTTACGGATTTTATTATACATATATATAGAAAATATGGAGTATATCTCCAATTGTATACATATATATATGTAAGGAAATACAACCTTTTCAAGTTCAATTTTATCATTGAAGCCCATAAAGTCAAATTATATTCCAAGTCCATATCCGTCACTCCTCAATTTAGCCCAACAAATTTATTTTTTTGGGGTCCAAAATAAGGTCTGGGCTTCCAGGCCAAAATGACTTTATTTCCTTAAAAAACCACTCAAGTCCAAGTTCAATTATCCATTTTGTCTAGATTAGCAAGTCCAGAATTCATCTTTTTTTTTTTTTTTTTTGTACTTTGCCTTGTTTAATAGTTGATCCAAATCAAACTTTTACCGAATCCTATTTTTGCTCTTTGCATTAAATCGAGGTTTGAAACAATCTTAAAACTTAGAAAATTTGTGATTCAAAATCCCGTTGTATATGAAATGATTATTACCCGAAATGTTTCCTCTTTTTTTTTTTTTTTTTTTTTTTTTTTTGAAAATGGTTTGGCAACTCCTCAAATCCTATGTGTTTCTCCTTAGTTCTATATCCACAGGGTTTCAATAGTACACATTCAGTACATACAACAGATATACAGTGAATTTTTAACTGATGGAGCTACCCAAGCCCACCAGTGCCATTTTCACCCATTGGTGGGCCTTTAAATCATATCAGCTTCTCTTTTATTCATTTTTTCCCACGGACTCGATCAAAGATTATATTGGGCCTTTGGCCCAACGAATTTACGCAATAGGAGTGTCCCAAATAATGGGATTTTCATGCAAGCAAAGAGAGAGGGGACGTAAATTAGAAAGCATCTAATAAATTTCTTAAGTAAAGGAACACATAGCATACCAAGTTATCAGAATAAAACATTCCACGTGCTTGAAAGAAAATTCAGATAGAAAAAATATATATTAATTCTTATGGACTGAGGTAGGAAGAAAACAAATCCAATATACAAAGTTATGGGCTTGACATTACTAAGCCCACGCGAATTGTAATAACAAAAAAAAAAAAACAAAAAAAACAAAGCCCATATACAAACAGGATAGTGCAGATCACAAGATTATTTGTCCATAGAGTAAGATATACATATTTTCCAACTAATATACCACAGATATACACAACCATAGAGATGCTAAAATAGCACAAAAATGAAAACTTTCACTTTCTCAATCCTGATGCCACATAAGATCCAAGGGGTTTCTATGAACCCCAGCCATGGTAGACGTCAGGGAAAGCTTAAGCTTAATCCCCAAGTGCTAACTTGCCTCTCTATTTATGTGCTAAACTTAGTGATATACAGGAGAAGGAGTGTCTGCATACACAAATATACAAGGCAAAGATCAGTTTGTAATCACAATTAACTGGGCTGATAAGGCCCTAAGGTTAAATTCCTACTCAACAACCCAAATGAATCTAAAAAAAGGTAAAGGAAAGAAGAAGAAAGATAAAAATCCAGACTTCAATCAGAAAGATGAGCAGCAGAAGCAAACAAGTAAAGTTCCCTATATGGAGATTAACAACAAAGGAAAACCAAGTCCAAATTCATATTCACAAGTACAGATAGCATATAACAACAAGTCATAAAATTTCAAGGATAATCACTTGATCCCACATGACCAAGTAGTATTCATCCCACATTCTCCTTAGGAAAAGAAAGCCTACATCCCCTTTTATAGCTACTGTTTTAGGACAAACAAAGCCTTTTCAGTATAGCACTTCTCATTTTTTCTTTTCAGCAAGAAAAAATCATCAAGATATATTTTACCTTCTACTTTAAATCTAGACAACTGACCCTTCAAGACAGGAATGACCCAACACTTAAAACATGACAACAGACCATTAAGAAGAGACATGATCAAGTGAAATCACATACATAATTTGTTCATTTTGACAGACCCCAGACTGACAAAGCTTAATGACTAAACATAGCACATATCACATGGAACTCACACATAGTTCAGACCTTTAGATCATAAGAGAAGAAGTTAGACTCTAGGGAATTAAATAGTTAAGTGGTTCAAGGGGACCAATTTAAAACCTTCAAAGCACCATGTCTTCTTATCTTAAAAATCATAGTAAAGCCTGATCAATCAAAAGCATAAAGTGGTAAAAATGCCCCTTTCCAGCAAATTTTCAAAGACTCAAGTTAAAGGAAGACAAGAAAGTTGTGCAACACACAGGACTGCAGTAGGCAAATTATTGCACTTACTAGACTAAAAAAAACCAAAGGGTAGGCATGCCAACAAATTTGAGAACAAGTATTGTATAATGCAATCTAAGCTAATCTTATCCATGGATAGACTTCAAAAAAAACTTTGTTTAAAATAGCCTTAGCACAACAGCTTATCCATTTAATTGCTTTCCAAAAAAAAAAAAAAAAAAAACCTCTAACTTTGGCAAAAATAAGCTAAGCTACTCTGTAAAAGGAAAAGGACAGCCCAAACAATTTGAAATCACACAGAAGCAAACTTGATCAAGACAAAATTAAATTGAAACTCCCTACAACTGATACACTTAGCAGTGCTAAGGTCAAATTACATTATAGGTGAACATATTTTTCCAAGAAACAACTTACATCCCAAATTCATTCAAAACACACTTATTTTTTCCTTCCTTTCTTTTAAAGAATAAAAAAACATGATTCAAGTGAAGTCTAGGCACACTAACCAGAGTCAAAGCACAAACACATATAACACAAGCTTTCCCTTTTTTTTTTCTTTTCAAAATGAGACAAACAACCAAACATGGTGGCCATAGAAGTTACACAACAATCAAACTATTAGTTCACTAAACAAAGCCACATCCAATCATAGTTCATCATAATTATCCAGTACATTCACAAATTTCATAAGCAAGGTCTCATACTACCCCTACATAGATTCTGTCAGACTCAACAAGGCAATCCAAACATAAATTCTCATTAAGACTAGTTTATTGAATTTAGACTAGGGAACTAAATTTTTAGAAAAAGGGGGATGACAACCATTGCAAGTTAATCAAATAGGACTCATTGTTTAGTCTTTGTCCATACAAGCCATAATAATAATAAAAAAATAAACTACTAATTCACCCTGTTGATCATTGATCCATTATTGAGAAATTTTTTTAGACTTTGCTGAAAATAGGTAATATCCACAGAGGTGTTTATCAGAAATACTAGCACATTTGCAAATAGGCCATTGTGTCCAAACCTTACATGTACATCTAACCTCCTCTTAAGCTAACAGATTATCAGCATAGGAACATTTTTTAAATAAAACAATCAAGCTTAGACTCTGTATACTTAAACACTTATGGAAAAAGCCTTTTGAATTAGACATCCAACTCTACTCTTAGTGGCCAGATTTTTACCAACTTCAAACCATCAAGTAAACATTTTTCAGTTGATCCTACATGAATTAACTAAGCCCGTCTCCTTCTATTATTATGCATTTAGCAAGCAAACAGATCCCATTATTAAAAATACACTTAACAGGGTTCAAATAAAAAGGAGAGACAGTTTTACTTAGTTTCTAATATCACCTAAATCAACAAATTAAGACTAAGTTAATCTAAGCTAATCCTATCTAACTGGAAACCAAGCAAGCATTAAACACATGACTGAATCAATAAATAAACAAGAAAAGTAACTTAACCTAAACATGATAAGCCTAAACCAAATTAAAAAACAATTACACTAACAACTTTCATACTCATAAGCAAGCTAAATGAAAGCAAAGTTTACCTTTTACAAGTGCAGCCTCTAATTGAGATTCAAACTTGTAGATTTGCTCCTCCAAACCCAAAAACTCAAGCCACAGAACCCGGCAAAACAAGAACAATGAGAAAAATTCCCTTTTTATCTTAAAATTCTTTACTTGAGTCAGAAAGTTTTTAAAGACTTCAAATAAATTTTTGAAAGAAATCTTTAAGTATTTCGAGTCTGATGAGTATATCTATTTGAGAATATATCCAAACTTGTTCTACAACAAAGAAATAGGGTCCTTTAAATAGAAAACCCCAAAACCTCAAAACCCTCCTCTAGCCGATGTGGGACAAAACACCTGTGATCGTCCACTTCTTTCACTTGAGCACTTAAAGTGGCCGTTGTTCCATTTAGACAATTCAGGTGGGCCATTCCTATCTCACTTAGACACTTTTTGCACCGTTATCGGAGCAAAACCAACACCAGTCGTCTCCTACGTGGATTAAGTGACCAATTAAATTGTGCCAGCTCATTTAAATTGTGTCAACTCATTTTAATTGTAAATTCACTAATTTGTAAATTCGTGGAGTTTTGACCATTAAAAATTGGGGCTTTTGGGTTGGTTGGATGTGCAATGAGGTGGCGCCCCCTTTGGTGTTGGTTTTGCTCCGATAACGGTGCAAAAAATATCTAAGTGGAATAGGAATGGCTCACCTGAAGTGTCTAAATAGAACAAGGGTCACTTTAGGTGCTCAAATGAAAGAAGTGGACAACCACGGGTGTCTGTCGATATGTATATATATATATATATATATATATATACATACATACATACATATACATACACCAGGCCTGTTAAAGCCTTATGAGTCAAATCTTAGCCCGAAGGTACGAGGTGTTACAATTGAAGCCATTTTTGGCAAAGTTGCAGAGGCCTTTTGCCTTTGTACAGTCTTTGTATGGCCTCAACGGGTAATGCATTTAATGCTTTCACCCGTTACCACCACGAATCAACCAAACAGGTTGTTAACAAGCTTATTTACTTGATTTTTGATATTTTATTATGTGTTCAACGGTCTAACACTGCAATCCTTTAATGGTTTTTGTTTGTTTGCGATTTTGAATTTTGAGATCTCATTGGTTCGCGATGAACTTTTCAGATCTGGGTTTAGTTGGTCGAATATTGACCCTTGATGCATAGTTGACCCAATTGTGACCCTTCAAACCCGAAAGTGTGAGGAAAATCCCCAACTTGGAGGATTGTCCCACATCGGGTGATTTGAGATTTTAAGGGTCTGGGGAATTCTATAAATAGGGTCTAATTTTTCAGAAAAGGAGGGGGCAACCTAGAATCAAAAAAAATTCTCTAGCTTGCATAAATACTGAGAATATCAGTGGTTTTTTGAGCTTCTTCTTGAAACCCTTTAAATTCTCGGTAAGTTTAAAGTTTTCTGTTAAATCTTCTCTTGAGTGTTCTTGTTGGCTTGAAGTGTTTGGAGTAGATTTCTACGTTCGATCTTTTCAAGGTTGTGCCTTAGAAAGGTAATTTCCCTTCTTTTTTTTTCTGGTCCTCTTTATACATTGTGTGCTATGTTGTTCTTTATAATAGCTTATTGTCGTAATTGGCTGTCTGAATGATTAGGATGTTCAATCTTGTTTATGTGGTTTTACTTTGGTCTGCTGGATGATTGTGTTTCAGTATATTGTTTATCAGTCCTGGTGTGTTGTTGGTCTCATAAGCAGTCTAAAGAATGTGAATCATGCTAGTCTAGTTTTGTGTGGGTCCGGTTGATCTATAATGGACATATCATGTTGTTGTCGACTTAGTTTATGAGGCATGACATTAAAGAGGTTATCTGTATCACTCTTGGTGTGTTTAAATTTAATATTGACATGTTTCTTTTTCCCTTCCTTGCTCTTCTTAAGTGAATATGCCTAGTTTGTATTTGACTAGAGAGGCTTAAACTTGCTTTCTTGTGGGATACCCATCAAAAACAAGTCAGACATTTAACTTAAGTATAGAAAGAGTGTTTGATTATCTGTTTGCTATTTGGTTCTAGTAATTCTAAGTTTGGCTACAATCTGTCCTGTTATATGTTAACTTTGAACCATAGTCTGTCCTATTATATGTTAACCTTGAGACATAGTCTATCCTGTTATATGTTAACCTTAGCCATAATCTGTCTTGTTATGTGTTAATCTTGAACTACAAATGACATAGGGTACTTAATGAGAACTTACCTCAGGTGTCAATAGGGAAACTAACTTAAAACCAGTTTGTTATGTGTTGAATCTGCTACCTAGATGCCAGTTATGTTGAGTATGGTGAGCTGGTCATTGTGAGCTATTGTTCAAATTTTTAAAAGAGCAACATTAAAATGGTGCAGTTAGGTCCTATTTGCAACTAAGCTTGATTAATGCAAGGTTTGGTTCTAGTTAAATTTTGCAAATGGTGTTGATCTGTGTTAAGTTGGAACTTATGACTTAGTTTTAAAAAATGTAGATTCTGGCATAAGGGATGTAGTTTCATCATTGTTTAAACCTCATGCTAGTTGTTTGAGTGTTGTCTTCCTCTTTGATTAAGACCATATCTACATTTAGGCAACATAACTTGTATTCCCTTTCCTACACAGTTTTGTAGCAACTCATTGAAGGGTCATGTTTGTCCCCTGTTTAAGTTTTTTGCTGTGAAATAATGATATATCATTATGTTAATATGTCTATGTGTTGATCCTATATGCATTGTTTGACCTCTATGCACTGTTTGGCATTATCAGGTCTAAGTGTCCCTTTATTTTCTAGAAGTTAACCAAGGCAGTTGGCATGTATATCTGTGTATCATCTAGTATACCCCCATCTAATAAATTAGTAGGGAGCTTTGAGTGGTCATTAAGGATCAAGCTTAAGCCCTCCCCGGTGTTTTCGATGCCTGGGTTTCAAAGAAACCCCTTGGATCTGGTGCGACATCGGGAATAATGGGGGTAAGAGCTTTCCTATAATTGACCATTCAAAAATCTGTATGGATGTGTGTGATCATGTATATTATGGATATATATAGATATGTTCTATCTCTGTTTTGGTTTAAAGATTGAATGTTTACTTAAATTTTGTACTTTTTTGGAAGTTCTTTCTATTTGAATTCAATGGTTTGTTTAAATATTGGTCTAAGTGTGTATACATGATATTGATTCTTTATTTTTTTTTCATTTGGGAATCCCTTCTTTGCATTTCTGGGTCATTTCTCTGCAAATACGAGGATTGGGTTGAGGCCCAATCCTACTTCTGCCAGAGTTGAAGACTCGCTGTTTGCAAGGGAAGCTAAGATGTTGTTTTTTGCAATGGCCCAACATGGGTAAGAGCTAGGAAGGCCCAACTATGGGTGAGAATAGTGTTAGTGGGTGCGGGTAGCCCATTAACTAAATTTCTTTACTCTCTCTTGCTTGATCATGTTGATGTATTTTTTTGTTGTTTTGTAAAATTAAACCTCTACTATTAGTGAAACCCTCACGAATATAGACTAGGATTAACACTTAGCTAAGTAGGTCATTATTTTAAATGGGCGCAAATCTTTTTTCTAACAAAATCTCGGCTTATATAAAAAAGAAAAACGCTTTGCTTACTTGGCCTTTGAACAATTTTGGGATATAAAAATGGTGAAGATTTTTTAAAACGTAGTCTTGAAACTGGGATAAATGGATTATTAATGGAAAGGCATTTTTCAAATTAATTTCGTGAAATAAAATTAGCTGATGGCTTTGAATTTAAATGGTCTCTCCAACCAAGTAATAGTCCTTTGATACAAAATGCATTTTAACGGATGATTCGTTTTGGACCTGGAAGTCCGCCATAATTTGGACCAAAACCATTTGAAAAAAGAACGTTTGGATCGCTCTTCTTTGAGAAAATAAGGCACGATTTGGATCTGTTGAACTTGAGGAATTTGGGCTAAAAAATGGGACTCTTATCTTTGGACTGAAACTGAAAAATAGGCTTTGCGTGAGGAATGATTTTTGAAAGTCAGTCCCTTGGGCTGAATATATTGTGACATTTTGATGGACCGAGTTCGACTGGATTGAAAAGAAATGGATTTTATGTCTGGTTCAAGGTTGGACAGATCTGGTTATGTGGAATATAGTGTGGATATATTGGGCTTCACTGAAAATGGGCTTAATAAAATGGACTTATATATATTTATATCAAAACGGGAATATATCCCATATTTTCATAAGTATAAAAACCGTAATTACTAAACACATTTCGTTAGGACTAGAATAGTAGCGACTCTACTCGGGAGCGATCTCAGGTGTGTCCTAGTCTGGAAACGAAGTGGGTTGAATACTTACGCGGATTTTTCTAAACCAAAACCCCTTATTTATAAGGGCAATTTTTGCCGAATTTTTTGGAGATGATGATGTAAATGCTCTATTTTTGCGAAAAACTTTAACACATAAACAAATGAATAAACCTTATAGTGAAGCTCGTAGGTCAACCGTATTCTATGGATCCTTAATACTAGGGTGCTTAAAACCTTCCCTAGGGGATCACCAGAACTCTTACCTCGAACTCTGGTCCAAAAGACGGTTTCTCGGTTTGAAAAAACTCTTTAACCCGATTTTTCCTAATTTTTCTTTTGAATAAATTAGGGACTCTAAAAAATATAAAATCCAATTAGAGTACCAACAACCTCGTAGTAACTTTTGTGCCTTAACTCCTGTAAAAGTGAACCGTAACAGATGGCGACTCTGCTGGGGATGATCCAGGTTCTAACCATAAGGGTTTCACTATAATAAGGTTTATTTTACAAGTATTTGTTTATGTGTTACTTTCCGCAATTTAAATCAGCATGCATCATATCATAAAACTCCGTCATTCCTAGCAAAAAGCATGGTTTCAAAGAGGACACGCAGGATCGCGGTCCAGCCTTCACTAAAAAAAAACCCGAAACACCCTTTCTTTGGAACACGTTGAATGTTAAGTTAGTGTGCGGTCACCCAACGGTTCACCCCGAGCAGTTCGCTCAGGTCCAAGGTCAATTTGAAAAAATCCACTCTTGCATAAGCCTAAGTTAAAGCTAAAACAAATCCAAATGAGAAGTAGACTGGGTGGTTTGGATATTTTAGATGTATTCAAACCCGATAAGGAGACTACCCCGTGTCAAGTACGGTCTATGACCCAAAGGACACCGCATATCATATTATGTGTTATTTGGAAACGTTAATGCCTATGAATGAAACCATTTCCTAATTGGGGGGGAGGGGGAGGAGGTTAACATTGGGTTTTGTTTTGTAGATGTCAATCAACTTGAGCTTTGATATGGTCCTGACTACACCCGAGTTGCTGCGAATTTAGAGGGGTCAAATGTCCCCGGAAGAGAAAAGAGGAATTTCATGTCATCTAGGGAATTTGACATCTATCATGACCATGACCAGTTGTAAAAACTTGATAGAAGTAATTACTGAATTTTGGGATAGAGACCAGATGGTTTTTAGATTTGGGGATGACATTGAAATGACACCGACACTGGAGGAGTTTAGGAATGTGCTAACTAGCGTGGGCTCGGGGTTGAAAAAAAGAAAGAAACCCGACCAAAATGCTTTGATCCCAGAAAAACCTACTTACTCCTAAATATATAAAAAAAATTCCCTAAATTAGCCAATTGGGCCCATGGCCCCACTATACCCTTTAGAGAATTGTACAGAAGGTTTGGAAGCCCGGGTGGATTTGTGGAACATCCCGGAGAATTCAAAACTTATGCCGATTGGACGGCTACCAAACCCTTGGCCTTTGCCATCTGCTTTTTGGGAACTATGGTCTTTCCCAAGGATTGGTCTTTAGCCATAGATACCCGAGTCATTTCAGTCACTCATGCCATCTTTTACGACATAACCCAAAAAGAAGAAACCAAATATTTCGACATAACCCCAATCATACTAGCCAATTTTTACCGAGCCTTGAGTCTCTGCCGAAATCATTACAAATACTTCCAAGGTAACGAAGTGTCTTATGATTCGTATGAGTGATTCCTTTCTCTCAATCCTTTATGATACACTCACGATAATAAGCAAGGTAAGCCAAGGTATTCATATCTATGTTTTAAAGCAAACAAGGCAAGGTTTGAAGTAAGGTATGTCCTAAGTTCAAAGTGAGATCCTTTCAAGTATTCTATGGTACTTATCTCAGAAGTATTCTAATCCGATTTGACGTATTCATGTCATGCCTACGCTAGAGCTTCATCAATACCTATGTTAGGATCAAGTTTCTATTCTATGACTCATGTCGGACTCATTTGCACCAATTTCAGATTTCATTCAAGGCCTAAGTCGTACTCATATCTTAAATGTCAATCATGATGGTGATATACGAACATCTATGATCAAGCCTCTAAGTGTTCAGATCTCATCTCCGTTCAGCATACAAATCTCCTGCTGTAACAATCATGTTTTCAACATTCAGATCTCATGTTATGATATCCATGTTTACATGTATTCGTATCTCATGACAGTTTAGCACTCATGTATTCATGCCAGATAGTTATCATGTATTTATGTCCCACGTCATGCTCCTCATGCCCAGATAATCATGTAATGCTCGTGCCTATTTTCCAGTACTCATGTCATTCGTGCCTACAAATTCTCTTCTGAACCCCATGTATAGTAATCATATAATCATTCAGCCAATATCCATATGTTCAGGTCAGCTCAATATTCATGTTAGCCACATTCAAGATTCAGTAATGACGTTATATCGCATCATGCGTATTAAGATACCCTGTGAGGTTTGTGTTGGTACTTTAGTTAGCTAGCAGGTGTTTGAGAAATGTCATGAGATTTCGAATTACGAAGGAAGTCCTGCCATTTTTTTTATTATAAATTCCAGAGTTAGTAGTAATTCTTAACCACTATTCATAAATCGTAGATAAATATTTCACGATTCTCGTTCATGTAGGTACTACTCAGCTTCATGTTCCCATGTACATGTTTCACGTATTCAGTCCTCATGATCCATGACCATGTTCCCACGCAATCGTGTCGAGCTCTTATGTTTTATGTCATGTTTCCTTCAAGATCATGTATTCATGCCATGTCCAGTCTCATTCTTAAGCAAGACCCATCATTCGAGGACGAATGATCCCAAAGGGGAGATATTGTAACATCCCATATCTTACAATAAAGGTTAGACTTGTATCGTTAGAGTTTTAGTGGAAAAACAGAAAGTTTGTGCGTTTTGCAAAAATGGTCGACAAGACTACTTTGGGCACCCATAACCCCCTTATTCGTTGAGAATTTAAGAAAACCTAAAACAAGAAATTTGTATCCCTTTGAAATATCTTTCCAACGGTATCTTGTAAAGCTCAAACGAAGATCTGTGCTAAGAGTTATGCCTGTTTTACTAACGCTGGTTGGAGCAGAATTTTCAGATTTTGGGTTACGTTTTGAGCCTTTTCCTACTCGAATTGAGACTCCTTATTTTATTATTTTCTAAAGTAAAAATTTCCCTAACACTATTATAAACAAAAATGTCCCTAACACTATTATAAACCCTAAGACACTATTCTTTATCGCTCTACCTCCATCCCTAAATAACCTAGGCACTTCAATCTTTCAAGAACCGCAAGAAAACTCATTCTTGGAATCAAGAAAAATCAAGAAACCTTTTAAGAGTTTGGTTTGACAATCTAGTTTCCTAAGGTTCCTCCAAGGTAAATCTTTTAATCAAGAACCTTTGTATTCTACAAGATTACATCTTTTCTAAACACAAGAATGAATTCATCCACCCCGACACCCTATAAAATCAAGAGTCATGAAGAGTTAGAGAAAACCCTAGTATTTTATGTAGACTTTTAATCCGACCAGTCATATTAAATTTGTGGTTTCTGAAAATCTAACCGTTGGATCGAGCCCAAATTTTAAACGAGTATTCATCACATAAAGTCTAGAATCTGAACGGTGGAGATTGAATTTGTATGTCTGGAGAAGTTCCTTTTGAGCCACGAACAGTAGCTACGAAAATTAGTGAAAATTCTTCTTACGGTTTCAAGATTCAAGATTTTGGAATTCTTCTTCAAAGATTCAGACTTTTCTCAAATTACTATCTACGTGTGGGAACATAATTGTTCTTCCCCATGCCTCTTCTTCCATAAAAGTATGAAGCTTTACGAAAACTATGATTTTTAACCATGTTCATGATAACCCTAGGTCCATGTCCCATGATTATATTATGTATTGAATTATTATTAATTCTTCATTGAGTTCTTGATATTTCATTATGATTATTCAAAATCTATCTGTAATCTATGAAAATCCATACTTTGCATTCCATGGGTTTTTACATGCAAGTTTATGAATTATTGTATTATTTTCAAGAACTACTCTGCATGTTTTTACAAGTTTTCATGCAAGAATACTATGAATGATATCCATGTACATGCAAGTTATGACTTATGAAAATCATGGGCAGCAAGTGTCACCTTTTTTCCATGTTCATGTCTGTTTTGGGAGTTGCACTAATTACCGAGAAGGTTTCAAGCAACCTGAAACTATGAGGATCGCCCACCCATGTTTAGGACGATTTCTCATAATGATTGGATCCTTTCATATTATTATTAAATCTCATATCCCTGGCAAGGACTGAGTGTTTTCCTAGTAGGACGCAAGTACCAGACCATGTTGTCGGTTATATTTATTGCTCTCCCTACTTATAATGTTTTAGGCATGCGTATATATGTATATATGTATATACTCATGTCCATGATCACGTCTCAGTTCCAGTTTCAGTTCTTATCATGTTATTTCCATATTCCATGTTCTTCCATTCAATTGCTTTACATACCAGTACATTCAATGTCCTGACGTCCCCTTTTTATTTGCCCGGGGGCCTACATTTCACGATGCAGATTTATATTTACAGGATGACGCACCTGCTCGGTAGGACTTCAGACTTATCATCTTATTGGTGAGCCTCATCTCATTCGGGGTTTAGTCAACTCTTTATTTTATGATTAGCTATGCATTTAAGGTATGCTGGGGGCCTTGTCCCAGCAAGTATGTTTTCCAGTCGGACTCATGATAGAGGTTTCATAGACTAGACAAGTCAGTTAAGTTATGTCAGACTTTCAGAGTCGGTTAGCCATTTTGGCTTATTTATGATATTATCCGCATTCAAGATTTAAACAAGTATTTCTATTTAATATTATGACTTACTATGTTTTACAAAGGCTCACTATGCATTCATGTCTTATTCCGCTCATGATACGTCTCATAATGATTCAGCAAGCCATGAGGTTCGCTCGGTCACATATAGAAAGGCACCGAGTGCCGTATTTTCCCCAGGCCATGGTTCGGGACATGACACGCTTCCTGAGGTGTTTGGATATGATTTGAGCAATTTTTTGGAAAATTTGGGCTTAAAGAGAAAAAGAGTTGACTCAATGTTGACTTTTTTTCGAGAATCCGTCGATTCTGAGAGGTCCGAATGGTCTTTTAGAACTTGTGAAAATATTTATTTCGGTTCCCAATGCACTTGGGTACATTTCGGTACTTGGGGAGGGAAGTTGATATTGCGGTATTGGGGGTTCACTCTGTCAACGAGACCTCTATTAAGAATTCTGAGGCCACGAGTGCGTGTTTTTATGTATGCTTGCATATTTGGTATATGAGGCATAGTCGGGATTTCGGGTTGAGATTGTGACTTTTGGGAAATTTTCTGGTTCTGGTGCTGCGCTATAGCGGTGGCCAAGCCGCAGAAGCGGCCTAGGCAGTGAATGGCTTACCATAGCAGCTGTCTGAGGGACCGTCGAAGCGGGACCGCCGCAACGGTCTCGTTGTCGCAGGAGCGGGCATCGGGCCGATAGATTCATTAAATGAGTATTAAAAGCCCTAAGTCCCTCATTCTTTATTATATCGACCTTGGAGTTATTGGGAGCATTTCAAGGTGATTTTTGGGGGAAGATCTTGGTGGTAAGTCCTTCTATCTTTTTCGCTATTCCATGATTTCAATATCACCTTAGGATTCCATTATCATGCTAGGTCACTAAAAGTTTAAGAATTAAAAGAGGGTTCAATGAGTTCTTCATTCCAGGGTTTGTAATCTTGATTTATTGATTGTGTTAGCTTCTTTAAGCATGGCATTGATGATTAGAATCTATTATTACATGATTTCTTCCTAACTAGTGGCTAAATTATGGAATTGGAAGTTAGGGTTTATACCCAAATTTGGGGGTTTTGCATAGAAACCGAAATTAAGCAAATTGGTAATTGTTCTAGCTTGTTATTGATGGGAATTGATCACCTGGAGTGTTAATTTCATATTGAGACCTATAGATTCATAATTTCACCCTTCTAGTTCATAAACCCCATTCCATAGGTTGGGAATTTGGGCCTTGAATAGAAGTAGGGTTTGATTGATATTCTTCTTGATTCTAATTACATATTTCTGAAATGGTTAGACTTCCATTATCACGAGGCTCAAATGAAGGGAAAGATTAAGGTGTGATTGTTGGAGACTTTGTTGTTCGGCCTTCCAGGTAGGTTACGGTTTACCTTATGGTGAGGCTTCGATTAGCGAAGCATATATTTAGATGATATTGTCGGATACTGCATGTAAACCTTCGGGTATGAAGTTGGGTTGGATATTGCCTTAGGTTGGACCTTGTTGTATGATTTGGGGGCTGGCCACCCCGTTGTGTTGTGACTTATCATGTTCTATTTATTGTTGGCTTGTTGCCACGTGAGATATTGGATATAGGTGACTAGTGATATATGTTGATGATGATATTGTAGCACTTCACTTGTTGATTTGAAACGAGAATTGTGATTCTATTGTGGCTTATTGTGTAGCCTTTTTGTCACGACCCGGCTAGGCGCCGTGACGGGTACCCGGGGCAATCCACCGAGCACCGCTCGTATTATTACTTCTTGGGCTTATTAACAATCAATTATCCAATTCATGCTCAATTCATAAAAAGAAACTGTTTCATTTAGAACAAAATACTTTTATACACATAAGCTCTTAGGCTAGCAAAACAATTCATATATACATATACATGCATAAAGATCCTGCCATAAAACCCTACGACCCACATCGAGTATCTACGAGCCTCTATGAGGTGACATCTACAATTGTACACAAAAGGATCATCATAGGCACCTCCGGTGCAATGGAGGGCTTTCAATCAACTAGCAGCCTCTAAGAATCCAGAGCGAGATCTCCTCCCTATCTACCTGTGGGCTTGAACACAGCGTCCAAAGAAAAAGGACGTCAGTACGAATATTGTACTGAGTATGTAAGGCAGGAATGAAATAAACAAACATAATGGAAGGATCATGCGTCAAGAGACAAGGATATAACCTGCACAAATGTCATAGGCAAATGCATTACTTACTTATATCACATTTTATACAATCATAGTATACATATTATCTCATCCCATACATCATCGCACACATCGTCATATACATCATCGCATCATCATCTGTATCGTCACCCGCGTCCGGGTAACCCTCATGTGCCGCCCACTAGTGGTGATCATGCCCGGCCCTCTAGGCTCGGTGTAAACATAGCAGCCCGCATTTGCGGTGACATGCCCGACCATATAGGCGCGGTGGAAATCTTAGCAGCCCGCATTAGCGGTGACATGCCCGGCCATATAGGTGCGGTGGAAATCGTATCATCACAACCTCAATCATACACATTATCATTATACATCTCTTGCCATAGCATCATATTATCATTTCTTAGTATTCCATAGCGTATTACAAGTTAGTATCATTGATCATTTTACTATCATAGCATACGTTAAGAATTAAGGCAACCACACTATGTCAGGGTGACATAAGGTCGTGAACCCCCGAGTGTATTATGGACCTTTATGAGTATCATGCCTCGCCTTGAAGGAAGTAAAACATAAGGTGAGTGTTAACAATAATAGCATCATTAGCATTGTAGGAACATCGTGTCATAGTTTCTCGAATCTCTATAGTCTAGCTCATTATCATCATTATCATGCTCATAGGTGACTCCATATATAGAAGGACTCATAAACTTCATCTTATAGGAGGATTATGGAAAACTTGAAGGACTCATGCCTTTTGGAAGAAGAGTTAAGCCTCACATACCTTTCTCGTTTAAGCAATCTAGCGTTCGCTTATTCTCCTTCAATGTCGCGCCTCTACCTTCAAAAGAAGATTCGTACTAACATTAGTCAACCAACCATAAGAACGCACTACTAATTCTAGAGAAAATTGGGCAACACTTCCTTTGTTTGTACTACTTTTCCCGTATTTTATATCAACTCCCAACATCTACAACACAACTCACAATATCGCAAGCAACAATCATCATTCATATACTTTAGGCAAAATCCACCATTTCTCTCCAATTTCTTCACATTTATGGTTATAGGTTCGCTATCGTATTTTCCCACGTATCACACTTACCTCATGGTCTACAAGTTATTTGTAACGTATTCATACTCACAACACCCTAACATTCATGATTCAATTCAACTACTATTCAAACATGACACTATTCACTCTTGAATGACCCATTTGCTATGCTTCTCTACAAGTCGAGTACCTTAACCTTCCAATACCTTAAAAAACATGTAATGGTCATGAAACTCACCTTGGATGATGGTTGAACAAGCCTTGAGTGGAGTTTTCCCTTCTAGCACCAAAACCCTATCTCCTCTCTTTTGGGTTTTCTTGAATTAGATGCACTTGGGTTAGGTTTCATACACTTGGGTTCATAGATTTGGTGTTATTGATCATGGATTTCCCTTGAGTTCTTTTGTGGATGAGTGTTAGGGAAGGTTCTAGAGGTTTTCTTGACCAATAATGAAGGAAAAATATGATTTTGGACGAGTTGGGTATATTTAAAGTGGTCCAGAAAATTCTGGACCGTCACGACATGCGGCACGCTTTGCGAGACGCAAAGCATGACATGCAGAATGAATCTTGGGTCGCAAAGCTTGCCAGCTGACCAACTCTCACTGGCACACTTTGCGGTTGAACTGCGGAACCGCATGTCGTACATGCGAGCCGCATGTTGTGTCGCTAAGTGTGTCAGAGAGTGATATTTTGCCCCAAAATAGTCTGTCGTAGAATAGCCATAACTTTTGATCCCGATATGCTGTGAGGGCCCACAACCTATGGTTGGAAATCTATTTCAATTATCTACAACTTTCATCGTGTGGTGTGTTTCCCAAATTCCAACTTTATAGTAGCGTTGTGGTCCCTCCAAACCAGATCACCCGAAAATGGTTCCTTAACTCACCCCTTTTGGATGGCCTATGCCCATACTTGGCTTATGGGTCCTTCTTGAAACTTACTTGACACTTCATTACCATTATAAGGGACATTATAATTCTTCTCCAATATGTCATTAAGGCATCATTAATTCGATACTCGTAACTGCCCTTCGTCAGTCAATTCACTGCGCACGAACGAAAATTTTCCGGGGTGTAACATTCTCCCCCCCTTGGGAACATTCGTCCTCGAATGTTAAACTACTCGGGATTCTATTAAAATTTCGCCAGAGTATCCCCTGTAATATGGCACTACTAACCTGTCACAACAACCCATAATATCATCGCCTCACAGGGCTACATAACAATGGCAACATATCTATGGCCACACACAACCAAAAACATAAAAATTAAAGTATACGCACCTTATCTCATTGGCGTTTCATCTTGGATTCCTCCTGGGGGTTGGAATAAGTGCGGATACTTAAACTTCATACTTTCTTCCGCTTCCCAAGTCATTTCTTCCCGATTGTTGTTCCGCCACAGGACCTTAACTGAAGCTACCTCTTTGTTTCGAAGATTTCGCACTTGCCTATCTAAGATGGCAATAGGCACCTCTTCATAAGTTAGCTTTTCCGTTATTTGCACATCATCCATCAGGACAATCCTTGTGGGATCTCCCACACACTTGCGGAGCATCGAAGCATGAAAGACTGGATGAACCGATTCGAGCTCCGAAGGCGGTTCCAATTCATAGGCTACCTGTCCCACCTTACGGGTGATTTTGTAGGGCCCGATGTATCTAGGGATTAGTTTTCCTATCTTACCAAATCTCATCACCCCTTTCATTGGAGACACTTTCAAGAACACCCAATCATTAATATAAAACTCCAAGTCCCGTCGGCGGTTGTCCGCATAGGACTTTTGGCGACTTTGGGCTGTCAACAACCGATCTCGAATCACCTTGACCTTTTCTATTGCTTGTTGGATCAATTCAGGGCCCACTAATTGTGCTTCTCCTATTTCGAACCATCCGATTGGAGATCTACATTTCCTTCCATATAGCGCTTCATACAGAGCCATTTGTATACTAGAATGGTAGCTATTGTTATATGCGAACTCAATGAGGGGTAAGTGATCATCCCAGCTACCACCAAAATCCAACACACTCGCCCGTTGCATATCTTCTAAGGTTTGAATGGTACGCTCAGCCTGCCCATCAGTCTGTGGATGAAATGCTGTGCTAAATTTCACTTGCGTGCCCAAACCTTCTTGAAAAGACTTCCAGAACTTAGCTGTAAATTGTGCTCCTCTATTTGTGATAATAGACAATGGAATACCATGGAGTCGCACGATTTCTTTAAGATACAGCCTTGCGTAGTCCTCAGCCGAGTACGTGGTTCTAACTGGGAGAAAATGGGCTGCTTTTGTCAATCTATCCACGATCACCCATATAGAATCATATTTACCACGAGAGCGAGGTAATCCCACGTGAAATCCATGTTGATCACTTCCCATTTCCAAGTAGGTATTTCTATAGCTTGCAATAAACCTCCCGGCTTCTGATGCTCAACTTTCACTTGTTGGCAATTTGGACATTGTGCCACAAATTCTGCTATGTCTCTCTTCATACCATCCCACCAATACATCATCTTGAGATCACGATACATTTTGGTCGCACCTGGGTGAATAGAATACCGGGAACAATGCGCTTCTTCTAAAATTTATCGGCGCAAACCCACCACATTCGGCGCACATAACCTGCCGCGGTATCTAAGAATCCCATCCATAGAAACTTCGAACGGAGACTTTTCCTTTCCATGAGATGTGTCTCTATGACGACATAACTGAGTATCTTCATACTGCCGTTCTTTCACTTCCATATCCAAGGACGAAATTGTGGAATCATTGATACGAATCCCTGTATCACCTGAATCGATTACACGCACTCCAAGGTTAGCCAATCGGTGAAGTTCTTGAACCATCTCCTTCCTTTCCGGAGGGACTTCGCATAAACTGCCCATATACCGGCGGCTAAGTGCATCGGCTACTACATTTGCTTTCCCGGGGTGGTATAGAATGTCAACATCATAATCTTTTAATAATTCTAGCCACCGCCTCTGTCGCAAGTTTAACTCCTTTTGCTTGAAAATGTACTGAAGACTTTTGTGATCTGTATAGATATCAACATGTACTCCGTACAAATAATGTCTCCACATTTTTAAGGCATGAATGACCGCAGCCAATTCGAGATCATGAGTTGGATAATTCTTTTCATGTTTCCGCAATTGTCGCGAAGCATATGCAATAACCTTACCATGCTGCATCAATACACATCCTAATCCGACACCCGAAGCGTCACAATACACAACATAACCATCTGACCCTTCTGGAAGTGTTAAGACTGGAGCTGAGGTCAACCTGTTTTTCAACTCTTGGAAACTACGTTCGCAAGCATCACTCCATGGGAACTTAGCTGATTTCTGGGTTAACTTCGTCAGTGGGGCTGAAATAGATGAAAAGCCCTCTACAAACCTTCTATAATAGCCTGCCAAACCCAGAAAGCTACGAACTTCTGTGGGCGTCGTAGGCCTTGGCCAAGTCTTCACAGCTTTGATTTTCTGAGTGTCGACTCGGATGCCATCACCTGAAATAACATGGCCCAGAAATGTTACCGAATTCAGCCAGAACTCACACTTTGAAAATTTCGCATATAATTCCCGGGCTCGAAGAATGCCAAGAACAATTCTCAAATGATCTGCATGTTCCGATTCCGTGCGAGAATACACCAGAATATCATCGATAAATACAATCACAAATAGATCCAAGAGAGGCCTGAATATGTTGTTCATCAAATTCATAAATACAGCCGGAGCATTAGTCAACCCGAATGACATCACTCGAAATTCATAGTGGCCATATCTCGTTCTGAAGGCCGTTTTAGGAATATTCGCTTCTCTAACTCTCACTTGATGGTAGCCCGATCTCAAATCTATTTTGGAAAACCACTTGGCGCCTTGTAATTGATCGAATAGGTCATCAATCCTTGGAAGAGGATATCTGTTCTTTATCGTCACCTTGTTCAATTGCCTATAGTCAATACACATTCGTAGAGAGCCGTCTTTCTTTCTCACAAACAAGACCGGCGCTCCCTACGGTGATGAACTGGGTCTGATGAATCCCTTCTCGAGCAAGTCTTTCAGTTGTGCATTTAGCTCTTTTAATTCTGCCGGAGCCATTCGGTAAGGAGGAATAGAAATAGGCCTTGTGTCCGGCAACACATCAATAGCGAAATCAATCTCTCTTTCTGGTGGAAGGCCTGGAAGTTCGTCCGGGAATACGTCTGGAAATTCGTTCACCACCGGAACTGACTGAAAAGTTGGCGGTTCTGCCGCGGTGTCATGAACCCGAACTAAATGATAAATATAGCCCTTGGCTATCATCTTCCTCGCCTTGAGGTAGGAAATAAACCTACCCTTTGGCGATGCTGCATTACCCTTCCATTCAAGCACGGGCTCTCTCGGAAATTGGAATCGAACCACTTTTGTCCGGCAATCAACATTTGCATAGCATGAAGCCAACCAATCCATACCCATGATTATATCGAAGTCAACCATTTCTAGCTCAATCAAATCAGCTTGGGTCTGACGATCACATATCACAATAATGCAATTTCTGTATACTTGTCTCGCTATCACAGGTTCACCAACCGGAGTAAGTACCTCAAAGGGTTTAATTGACTCGGGTTTCACCCCAATACAACCGGCAACATATGGAGTAATATAAGAAAATGTAGAACCCGGATCTATTAACGCATACACATCACGAGAGAATATAGACAATATACCTGTGACTACATCCGGAGAGGACTCGAGATCCTGTCGTCCCGCTAAAGCATATACACGGGGCTGAGTGGCACCTGAAGTAGATGCTGCCCCTCGACCTCTACCTCGGTTTGCTGTCATCTGAGGAGTCTGCCCTGCCGGGCGTACTGATGAGGAACCCGCTGCTGAGCCTGTGGGCTGAACCCCATCTCTACCATATCGCGAGGGACAATTTCGCATCAAATGCCCCGTCTGTCCACAAACATAACAACCATCTGTGCCCTGGCGACACTGTCCTAAGTGCAATTTACCGCACTGGCTACATCGTGGCACTGGTGGTCGCCTCTGACCATGATCACCCCCCGAACTGAGAACCTGAGGCCCTCGAACTCTGACCCTGTCCTGAATGAAAGGAACGATTAAATCCCCTATCTGAAAACCTGGGAGGCACACTAGTCGCTGACTGTCTTGAATGTCGGGAATAAGCCTGCCTCGACCCGCCTCTATAATCGCTGCCTGTGCCCATAGATCTAGCCCTTTTTCTTGGCCTCCTATCACTATCGCGATCACCCCTTTGTTGTTGTTGTCGCCCCTCTAAATTCTGAGCATGGGCCTGTATCCGGGAAATGTCCATCCCGTCTTGCAAAGAAGCCGTCAAATAATCTCTAAATAAATGTGGTCCCAAACCACTCACGAATCTATGTACCCGATCTCCCATGTCGGCCACCATGGTCGGAGCATATCTAGCCAAGGAATTGAATTGCATGTTATACTCTCGGGCACTCATGTTTCCCTGCCTCAAATTCAGAAATCTATCCGCTCTAGCTCGGCGGACTTCGGGTGGCAAATAATGATGAACAAAAGCATCTACGAACTCTTGCCAAACCGGAGGAGGCGCATTCTCCCCTCTTGATAATACCCAATTGTTGTACCATAACACGGCCACATCCCGGAGTCTATAGGATGCCAACTCCACAGATTCGGTTTCGGAGGCATGGACAATCTTCAATGTCCTTAATATTTCATCAATAAAACCTTGTGGGTCTTCCTCCGGCTTTGACCCAAAGAATTCTGGGGGATTTAGACTCATAAAATCACGGGCCTTTGTACTTGCTGCCCGGTCACTTGAACCCACATTTTGTTGTTGTGCTTGTGCGGCAACCAATTGTGTCAATAGCTGAATAGCCTCGGTCATTTGTTGACCCGAAGCAACCGGCGGAGGAATTGGAGCTGGGGCTCCTCCTTGCTCTCCCACATTAGGCGAGGTAGAAGAAGAAGTGGGAGTGGCATGCGAGGAAGTAGCACCCTGAGCCTCGCTATGTCCCAACTCAACTGGAGGTTCTCGGCTGGTGCCTTCACCGGTGACATTAATATTGCGCGGATTTGCTTCTTTTTTGGCGGCATCGCTGAAATCATAACGCACAATTAGAATAAAGGAGATCTTACATTATGGCTCTATCGCACGATCTCATAGAAGAAAGATGGTCATTTTTCCTAAATGCCCTGTAGCCTCTTGTCTATTGATGTGGCGCGCTACACACCATAAACAAGACTCTACTAGACACGGCTCGTAGACATTTCCTAGGAACGAACTGCTCTGATACCACTTTTGTCACGACCCGGCTAGGGGCCGTGACGGGTACCCGGGGCAATCCACCGAGCACCGCTCGTATTATTACTTCTTGGGCTTATTAACAATCAATTATCCAATTCATGCTCAATTCATAAAAAGAAACCGTTTCATTTAGAACAAAATACTTTTATACACATGAGCTCTTAGGCTAGCAAAACAATTCATATATACATATACATGCATAAAGATCCTGCCATAAAACCCTAGGACCCACATCGAGTATCTACGAGCCTCTATGAGATGACATCTACAATTGTACACAAAAGGATCATCATAGGCACCTCCGGGGCAATGGAGGGCTTTTAATCAACTAGCAGCCTCTAAGAATCCGGAGCGAGATCTCCTCCCTGTCTACCTGTGGGCATGAACACAGCGTCCAAAGAAAAAGGACGTCAGTACGAATATTGTACTGAGTATGTAAGGCAGGAATGAAATAAACAAACATAATGGAAGGATCATGCGTCAAGAGACAAGGATATAACCTGCACAAATGTCATAGGCAAATGCATTACTTACTTATATCACATTTTATACAATCATAGTATACATATTATCTCATCCCATACATCATCGCACACATCGTCATATACATCATCGCATCATCATCTGTATCGTCACCCGCGTCCGGGTAACCCTCATGTGCCGCCCACTAGTGGTGATCATGCACGGCCCTCTAGGCTCGGTGTAAACATAGCAGCCCGCATTTGCGGTGACATGCCCGGCCATATAGGCGCGGTGGAAATCTTAGCAGCCCGCATTAGCGGTGACATGCCCGGCCATATAGGTGCGGTGGAAATCGTATCATCACAACCTCAATCATACACATTATCATTATACATCTCTTGCCATAGCATCATATTATCATTTCTTAGTATTCCATAGCGTATTACAAGTTAGTATCATTGATCATTTTACTATCATAGCATACGTTAAGATTTAAGGCAACCACACTATGTCAGGGTGACATAAGGTCGTGAACCCCCGAGTGTATTATGGACCTTTATGAGTATCATGCCTCGCCTTGAAGGAAGTAAAACATAAGGCGAGTGTTAACAATAATAGCATCATTAGCATTGTAGGAACATCGTGTCATAGTTTCTCGAATCTCTATAGTCTAGCTCATTATCATCATTATCATGCTCATAGGTGACTCCATATATAGAAGGACTCATAAACTTCATCTTATAGGAGGATTATGGAAAACTTGAAGGACTCATGCCTTTTGGAAGAAGAGTTAAGCCTCACATACCTTTCTCGTTTAAGCAATCTAGCGTTCGCTTATTCTCCTTCAATGTCGCGCCTCTACCTTCAAAAGAAGATTCGTACTAACATTAGTCAACCAACCATAAGAACGCACTACTAATTCTAGAGAAAATTGGGCAGCACTTCCTTTGTTTGTACTACTTTTCCCGTATTTTATATCAACTCCCAACATCTACAACACAACTCACAATATCGCAAGCAACAATCATCATTCATATACTTTAGGCAAAATCCACCATTTCTCTCCAATTTCTTCACATTTATGGTTATAGGTTCGCTATCGTATTTTCCCACGTATCACACTTACCTCATGGTCTACAAGTTATTTTTGACGTATTCATACTCACAACACCCTAACATTCATGATTCAATTCAACTACTATTCAAACATGACACTATTCACTCTTGAATGACCCATTTGCTATGCTTCTCTACAAGTCGAGTACCTTAACCTTCCAATACCTTAAACAACATGTAATGATCATGAAACTCACCTTGGATGATGGTTGAACAAGCCTTGAGTGGAGTTTTCCCTTCTAGCACTAAAACCCTATCTCCTCTCTTTTGGGTTTTCTTGAATTAGATGCACTTGGGTTAGGTTTCATACACTTGGGTTCATGGATTTGGTGTTATTGTTCATGGATTTCCCTTGAGTTCTCTTGTGGATGAGTGTTAGAGAATGTTCTAGAGGTTTTCTTGACCAAAAATGAAGGAAAAATATGATTTTGGACGAGTTGGGTATATTTAAAGTGGTCCAGAAAATTCTGGACCGTCACGACATGCGGCACGCTTTGCGAGACGCAAAGCATGACATGCGGAACGCATCTTGGGTCGTAAAGCTTGCTAGCTGACCAAATCTCACTGGCACACTTTGCGGTTGAACTGCGGAACCGCATGTCGTACATGCGAGCCGCATGTTGTGTCGCAAAGTGTCAGAGAGTGATATTTCGCCCCAAAACAGTCTGTCGTAGAATGGACATACCTTTTGATCCCGATATGCTGTGAGGGCCCACGACCTATGGTTGGAAAGCTATTTTAATTATCTACAACTTTCATCCTGTGGTGTGTTTCCAAAATTCCAACTTTATAGTAGTGGTTTGGTCCCTCCAAACCAGATCACCCGAAAATTGTTCCTTAACTCACCCCTTTTGGATGGCCTATGCCCATACTTGGCTTATGGGTCCTTCATGAAACTTACTTGACACTTCATTACCAATATAAGGGAAATTATAATTCTTCTCCAATATGTCATTAAGATATCATTAATTCGATACTCGTAACTGCCCTTCGTCAGTCAATTCACTGTGCACGAACAAAAATTTTTCGGGGTGTAACACTTTTGTTGATATTATTAGTGTGCCCATGTGTGGTACTATTTGAGATTAATTTTATTATTGATATTGCACTCATTCGTTGCACACATTCTCATCCTTCATGATATACTGTTGATACATTGATGATATACAAGGAATCACTATTATGAGTTGGGCTCAGTTGGATGAGAGTTACGTGAGGACCGATGTCCGATATTTATCTCGGAATCGAGGTATGAGTGCTGGTAGCAATTGTCGAGGTATTTTCCAGAATCGTGAGGTTACATGGACTTCGCAAGTCCCCATGGGTTGTGCTGCCGAGATGTGATGTTCCATCATCGGAGTACATGTGTACGGTGCATATGCATTGCATTCACACTTCATAAATTATTGCATTGCATTGTACCATTTGGCTTCCTGTGACATTCCTGTGATTTATTATGATACCATTATTATATACGGATTCGGTGTTGATATACTGAGACCTGGTACATTTCGGCTTAGACCTGTGATAGGTATTGTGATATATACAGATTCAGCAATGATATACTGAGACTTAGCCGAATTGGGTGTTATATGCGTGATATGTATTGTGATTGATGGATTCGGATTGGATATACTGAGACTTGACACAGTTGGGTTTAGATGCTATAACATAGGTGATGACTTGTACATGGTTACTAGCTCGTGTTGACTTATACCTTGTTGATTTACCTGTTTATCTTACTTTATTGTCTTGGTATATGTTAGCTAATCTTAGTCGGCCTATGATACCTACCAGTACGTGTTGTTTGTACTGACCTGCACTTGCTGTATTTTTTTTATGAATGTAGAGTATCAGGTGGGATCGACGTCTACCCCTCGTGGCTGAGAGTTCAAGGCTGCTGGGGTGAGCATGTGGGCGCTTCGCTACCCAAAGACTCTTCTATTATTTATGTCTTACTTTGCTATTCTGAGACATATTTGAAACTATTGATGTATTATTGCTACTTCCCGACTTACAGATTTTAGTTAGATGCTCTTGTATGACCAGACTAAATACTAGGGTGGTTTTTGATGTACTTCCGTATTTATTATATATTCATATGTCAGACTTACATTAATTTATCTTTTTCCGCTATTTATACTGTTTTATTGAATGTTGGGTTAAGGGTTCGCCTACCAAGGTGGGATAGGTAGGTGCCCGCGCGACTTGTTAAATTGGGTCATGACAAGCCAGAACTAGACTTCAGGTGTAAGTTGACTTGGTGACAAGGGAGATGAAGCAAGCACATTGTGGTACAACATTCAAATAGACTAATTAACATGAAGGATAACCAACATCCAAAACTTCATTAAAGATTTCAAAGGGTCTAAAGGCATGACACTTAGTCATGATATGGAGAGATTGACATCAAACAACGCAGTAGTCATATGTTTGATTCAAACTTGGAAAGAATGAGCAAAGTTTACAGACACAAAGGCATTAAACTTAACTCAGGCCACCACATACTTAGAAACATTCCCTAGGACTAAACACTCTCACAAGACTCATTCATGAGAACTAATGACATGTTTAAACTATTCAAGGCTTAGTCTCTAAGGTTTACATCCCATACATACATTTTTATCCATATCAGAGTGGCGCTCTGGTTATTGAATGAGTCTTACTTCCAAGCTAGTTGCAACATGATAGTCATTTAAGTCAGTTTTAAGCAGAAAATGGTATTTAATCAGAGATACTACATGCTTACAAGCTAACTAAAGTTGAGTTCAGACCCTTGTTAATCCTATTTAGACTTGCTAACATCATTTAAATCCTACTTTATCATGCTGGAGACTATATGAACCAAACTAAACTCATGCCAACACCAAAACTTATCAGAATCAACTTATGGACTAGCATAGAGACATTAATGAAACCATATTGGGCTAAGGTAGATAACCTTTGTTACCTAAAGTTTTTAATCATGCTAGTTTAGCCAACTAAACCATATTTAGGTGTAAGTTCATATCTAGATGGGTTCAAACAGTATAAATACATGCTGTATTTCAATTAAAGCTAGGTGAAGCACACAAACAGGCTCTTATACTTAATCAAAATATGATAAACTTATATTAGGGTTGAAAGTAAATTTTAGGAGCATTTGATATTCATAAGGACCATTAACAGCAAACCAAACAAGCAGACAAATGGCTAAATAACACAGCAAATAGGACACAAACTAAACCATCTAAAATACTATATACGACGTGATTCAATCAATAAATGAAACACTGGTCATATTAACTAGATTACCACCAGCAACATGATTCAAACAACCAATGAAATATATACTAAACTAACCTTTTATTAACAAATAATTAACTAAAACAGCAAATAAATACACACTAAATCATGATGGGCAATTATTAATAGAAAGTTAACTAAAAAAACAACTAAGGCATAAAACAAATTAACAACAACTAAGGCAAAGCAGAAAACTAAAACACCTAAAGGAAGAAGAATTATTTTTTTTAAGGGCAGCCTTTGATCGAGAAATTAAGTTGGAAGACCCTTCTTGCTCCAAACCCTCAACACTCAGCCACACAAAAGGAGAAAAACAATTAAAAACTTTTAACTAGAAAATTGAATAGTTAAAGGTCTTAGCTAAAAATAGCAGAAACCTTAGATAATTCGACCTTGCTGTGAATATATCTGATATTCGGTCCGTGTAAATGTGAGAAATGAGGATCTTTATATAGAACCCCAAATCTGAGAAACTCCAGTACTCGATGTGGGATTTTCACAATTCTGAAAATTGCTTCTCTCAATACCACATTTAACGGCTAAGATTCAGATAAACAAACAAATCAATGGTCAGATTTGACCTAAAATCGATCAATCCTTTTGGTTCCTCATGAACCAATGAAAACGAGCATTCAAAATCGCATACAACAAAAATAATTAAAGTTTCACAGTCATATTGATCATTAATTTGTATAAAAGCAAAGAAAAGGAAGAGTTATACTGTGTTTGGTGCGGCGTTTGGTAAGTCATGGTGTAAGTGTCACACCCTAATCTCCCTAGGGTGTGATGGGCACCCGACCCCGTATTCGGAGCCGAGCGAACCCGCTGACTCTTATTACATACTTAATCTCCTTTGACTCTTTCATCAATAAGAAATGAAAAACATAGTAAAGCTTTCAGAACTTTTCTTTTCTTTGTACTCAATTCAAGTAAAATCTTTCATCACATGAAACTCGTGACATGAAACATAATAACATATCGGCTGGTGGAGCCGCTTACAATACCGACACTCTATACCCACGACTCTGTCTGCAAAGTCTCTAACCTCGAACAAGACATCATAGCATAGTACCCTGACTCGGCAACACTCCAGGGAAAATGGAGCTTACCAACTCCGCTGGAACATCTTCTATAATGACTTCTACTCATCTGGGTGTACCTGCGCAGCATGAAACGCAGCGTCCACAAGAAGGGACGTCAGTACGAGTAATGTACTGAGTATGTAAGGCATGAATAATAACATACGAGAGATACATAGCATGAACAATGACATAAAGGGAATATATAGAGCATATCATGAGATAGAAAAACAACCTGTACATGTGAGTGCCCTTCGGCGGATACCATGCATGCTTAGTGCTGCGGAACGTGCAGCCCGGTCCATATATATATATACTATCTTGCTGCGGAACGTGCAGCCCGATCCATTTATATATCATACTTTACTTTCTTTGAAAACATTTTTCTTTCATACATATAGAAAATAGAACATATCATATTGCCGAGGCGTCGGCAACCGATCCATTTAACCACATATATCCCGCGTCCGGGACGATATCATGTATCATACTCCAACTGATCAGGTGGCTGTGCGTCTATAGCGCCTTACCTTTTCCCATCTTCCCCATATACATATACATATCATATACATATAACATATAAACAGCATGCATGAGAGCCCAAAGAAAGTCATGTCCGTATCGGAGTGACGTAAGGTCGGTGGCCTCCGATTTCATTATGGAATAACCATGGCCGCTTTGTCTCACCTTGGAGGAACTAGTACTATAAGGCGAGACTATCAATGAAAAATAGTATTAAGAAAACATATAATAAGATCATAGACCTCATAAGGCGTCAACTTATATTCGTGAAGTCTTTTTTTTTTTTTTTGTTTTTTAGAAAATGGAATCATAATTAAGGACTAAAGTCAAGGATCAAGAACTAACTCAACATTCTCATATTCATATTGATTTCATAACTTGAGACTTTCAAACATGCAACCATTCCTATCATAGTCATCATAGACATATTCCCATCTTTGGTAACTTCCTTTTCACTACACAAAAACATATCCGTCGTTATAATCATGAAAGCTTATAAATCATAAACCTTTACTTTAGAAAAATGTAGACATTTTGGAAAACAACTACGGGTTACTAGGGAGGGAATCATGCCATAGGATCATGAGCGTCTAACTTTTGGAAACAAGGAAAATATGGAAACATTTACAAAATCATAGCGCATGAATCATGCCTTTGAAAGAAAGGGGCAAGCCTTAACATACCTTGTCCGCTTCCTAAGCTACGCTTATTTGTCCAAGCTTGCAAGTCTACATTTAATTGGATTTACACAAACATTAGCCTCTTCATCGCACATTCGTACCATATTTCAAATTATACTATTTTATATTCTGCCGAAAATCGGGCAGCATCTCCCCTGTTTATATGCCTAGCTCGGATTCTCAATTCAGCAACAAACAACAACAACAACAATACCAACATCAATTATAATGTTTCCAACTCCAGAATATCTCATAAAACAGCCCACACGCTGTTTTTCAACTTTTATAACTAATTAACTCAGTATACAATCATTTAATCATGCTTTCTTCGTAAATAATCTCATATTAACACAAGTAGAAAGAGATTCATACCTTTCTCCCTTTAATATTGTTGTATCTTCCCCTTTTCACCTTAGTTTTATGCCACAACGCACCGCTATATGATTCTGCAGCGAAAATTATGCGCTATCCGGACTGGAATTGGGAAATTATACCTGGTTTGGGCTAAAATTTGGTGGTGGAAAGTTGGGGAATTTTCTGGAATTTTTGGGGTGGTTTTCGTGGTTTCCAGCTGAAAATGAGGGGGTCTCCCCCTTTTTATAATCGTTTCGGTTCTGCTGGAACCGACATAAAATTCCTTCTGCGCGTTCGCGCCCCCTTTGGGCGCGTTCGCGCCCCCTTTGGGCGCGTTCGCGCAGGGTTAACCTTTCTGACTGGACCTTCGTTCAGTAAAGTAGTCATAACTTTTGATCCCGATATCGTGTGAGGGCCCACGACCTATGGTTGGAAACCTCTTTCACTTATCTACAACCTTTATTTCTGGGGGTTTTCCCAAATTCCAAACGTATAATACCGTTTTTGCCCCTCGAAGTCCGATCACCCGAAAACGTTCTCTTAAATCGTTCTTTTGAAGGGCCTACACTCATATTTGGCTCATGGGTCCTTTTTAGGACTTGCTCAACTTTCCATATACTACTCGTAAGTATCTTCATATGTCCTTTATAAAATTTCGACATGTGGACCCCACTTAGCTTGCAGCAACGAGGGCTTTTCGTCAATTAACATATGAACTAATTTACACCATATGGTCTCCAAATGTCACACATATGCTATTATTACCTTCTTATAACACAACCTTCATTCCCAACTTGATTCTCGAATTTTCGTTCAGCGCGTTCGCGCCACGTGGGGGCGCATTCACGCCACTCGCTGGCGCGTTCGCACAAACCCTTTTTTTCTGACTTGCCCATCCAACTTGTAATGTCCATATCTCCTTACCCCGATGTCCGATTGAGGAGCCGCTTATTCCGTTGGAAACTAGACTTCCCGAACTTCACTTTAAACTTTTGTTTTACTTCAAAACTCTTAATATACTAGAACATATCATTTCTTCCATTTAAACCAAAAATTTTGTATCAAACCTTGCCTAGCTTTCTTTCGAAGCCTCGGAAGCTTAACCTCTTTAATCCTGATGTAACTTTACTCTCCCTTTGGCCCATACTAAGCCGTCTACAGTTTTTGGTAACGCGAAATTTTTCCGGGGTGTAACAGTAAGCATTTAATGCCTTACTCCATAAAGCCATATCAGACCTGGAGAAGGCAAGACACGTCTGCCACTATTCCAAAAATGACTATGATGATGTAGGAGAGAGACGAGGAAGGTGGTGCGACTGAGAGAAACCCTCTTCTCGTTCCTAAGGGGTCGTTTGGTTCTGACGGAAAATGAAAAATGAAAAGCGGGTTATCCCCTTTAATTGCGCTTTGGGCCGGGTCTAGTCCTTAATGGACTAGGCCTGGTCGCAATTGAAAGGGAAGAAAGGGGATCCCTTTTCATATACACCCATATACACGATATACATGCATATACATGTATATTGGTGTATACACGTGTATATACATAAAAAGGGCTTAAACACGGTTTTAATAAATGACCACAATTAAGCAAATCAATTAAATTAACCTTTCAATTATGACCAAACACAATTAATTAACCAATTAATCAAGCTAATAGACACGGTTAATTATGTAAAAGACCTAAACTTGCAATTATGGCCTCAATTGATTTTAAACCATGAAATTGGTTATTTCAATTATGGCCATATTTGACTAACAAATGATTATTTCACTTGTAGCCGCAAATTAACTACACAATAAAACAATTTACAGATGTAACCAGAATTAAGCATTTAATTAATCATGATTAATCTAGAAATTGCACTACAAATGCAAATTGATTAAAAATTGAGAGATGATGATTATTAATTTAATTAATCAAATTTCTTGGATTATACAGAGTAATATACTTGCTAATTAAATCTTCAACAATTCTCCACAGTTAATTGAATAATTGTTTTAAATTATTTTTGATTTAATTTTGGTAAATGCTTTATGTAAATATGTAAATTATTTTCAAATGACTTATAACATATATTTGAAATTATTTTGCCAAATGAAATGGCAAAATATTATCAGAATAATTTTGCAAAATCAATTTGATTTATAGAAATACATATTTCACTCTGTTTTAGATTCAAGAACTCTATGTAATTAAAAAAATTTATTGGAGGTCAAAAATTAGGTGTCAACAATGATATGAAAGGAAGGTGATCATTCTCATTATTGATTCCAAATTCTCAGAGTTCGAAATTTACCAACGTTCTCGACTCTCTCTCACACGTAATCAAATAAAAAGAACGTTCAGGAATTGATAAAACAAGAAGAAGTACAAAAGATAACCACCAGCTAATAAAACCACAAAACATGAACAATTGAGAAAAAAAAAATGAGAGGTACAAAAATTAAACGAAATTAAACTCTCAACACTTGGGGAGGTCCTTTGGTGAAGGAGGCAGCTTCTGATTTGAAAGTTTTCCATCAAGAACCAACCATGCCATCCTCAATCCCCAACTTGTGTGAACTTCCAGGTGACAAGGCATGAACCATACTCCTCGTGACAAACAACACCATATGTCATTATTTGCGGAGTTAGGAATTCTAACAAGGAGATTAAAAATATAATAGTTTCACACCTAGATTCGAACCTACAACCTGATAGAATTTTTGGCTACATACCTTTGAAAGCTACGTACTATACCGTGTGCCTATTTGGAGCTTTTTATAGTTAAATTCAAAGGTATATTGGTGGCAAGATCGGCATGCATTCTAGTTGTAGTTGTCAATAAGTGCACTGAACTATCCATAGTCGTTTCTATACAGGTTTGCCCTCAATAGTAAATCAATTTGTTTTTCCGCTTTCTATGGCATGCTTCTAAGATCTTTTTGCACTATTTTCATGTATAGTATAGTTTCTAACGAATGGTTCAATTAAGCCCTCTTCAGATCATGCAGTTCCACCCCTGTACACCATGTCATAATTTTTTATCTTGTTCTTTTATGAATAGATGCTTGCATAGTATCTACTTGGTATAGCTATATAGCTAGATATTAGATTTATAAAATGAATGATATTAGAAAACTTTTCAATTACAAATTATTAAGTTACCTGGATTATCGGCAAGAAATCGAATAGCAACCCAACCACCAGAAGGGACACCCACAGTGTTCCTCTCAATAGGGTCAACAAGATTGAAATTTGATGGATCCTTATTAGGGTCAAATTCCCGAACCCTTGGCCAATAGCAAAGAAGTTGAATCCATGAAGATGAAGAGGATGACTTTCAGCACCAAGAGTGCTTGTATCTTGCATTATTAGCTTCACACTAGTGTTAAATGGTAAAACCATGAGTTTTTTATCATTGTTAACTAGGGTGTTATTTGGAGGGTTCCAGTGTAGTTAAACCAATGTAAAGGACTATAATGAAAATCAGGCTTGTATACACCTTTGGATTTTCCAAAGAAATGAGATTGGAGAAGTGCAGTTTTAGGTAGTATAAGTGATACATTATTGATTGAAGCTGGGAATTTTGTGCCATTAGGTCCTTGGCAAGTTTTGTTTTGATCACAAGGACTTGTTCCAAGACCTATTGTGAAAAACAAACATTTATCAACGTTTGGAGGTACATTAGCAGGGAATTGAGGAGTCGCGAGACTTCTTAATCTACATGTAAAATTGGTGACAAAATTTGTGTCATTGAGAGCTGGTAATAATGGTTAAAGAGTGGTAGATTTTTCAAATGGGATTTTGATTCTGATTCGTTCTCTAATATTCTAGCAACTAATGAGTTGTCAAATATGTCAGGACCTGTCACATATGGCTGAGCAGACATGTAAAATGTGGCATTAGGAAAGTGAGGTTTAGTTTTGAGAAGAACATTATAGGTTTGTCCTGGTGTAATAATAAGTGTATTTGTTTCAAAGGGTTTAACATAAATTCCGTCAGCATCGATAATTTGGAGAGTATGATTTGCAATGCTGAAGAAAAGCTCATCATTAAGGTCAGCATTGATCAATCGAAGAAGGTAAGTTTTTTCAGGCTTCACCTTCAGCTTAAAAGTATCTGTGAAAAACATCCAGAAGTGTTAACATTCTCTTGTGTAATCCATATTGTCTCAATTATTTTGGGACGGATGAAGGACTATTAAACCATAACATTCTAACTATACAAAATAATTTTTACTACCTTTGCTAGAGTAATTATACAAAGGGCCAGGAAGTCCAATGATTGTATACGCATCAGATAAATTAGGACCTCCACCTATTTGCAAAGCTTTGGCAATTATGGCTTCAGTGTCTGCATTGAACCATTCCACTGTGACATATATTTGCATTCATCAGTGCACCATTATTATTTTAATATCTTATAGACAAATTAGTCAAGGATTATAGAAATTTCAAATCATTGTTTGACTAATTACCAAAGACAATGGGAACTTCTTTGTGGGGTTTGGTAAATGGATAAGGAGTATTTTCCTTAGGAAGAATGATAATAGGACCATAGCCAGTTGATCTCAATTATGAAATGTGTGAATGCCACCAAGAAGTTCCTCTTTGACCAATTATAGTGAAGTTATACACATATCTCCGGCCAGATTGAATTGAACATTGTGTTACATATGCTGGTCCATCTGCCCATCCACTATCAAGCTGTCGAATTCCATGCCAATCGTTAAAACAAAAATATCATTTAGCTTTGGAGAGTTCAATGTTAAAGTTAGAAGAACACACCCTTAATCGTGAAATATTAATTGCTTGTTAAATCGTGTGAATTGCGTGAAGGTAAGAATTTTTATCTTTAACAATGAATGGAGATGTTGTTCCGAACATGATTGACCACTTCAATTTCAAGACGATCACCTTCCCTTGCCACAATGCGGGGTCTAGGGAATTGTCCATTTAGGGTCTAGGGAATTGTCCATTTACTGTAACCATAGTCTTGGTATGGCACAATCTTGTTACATTTTGAAATTTGATCTGGAAGACTGGAACCCAAAAGAGAAGAAAAACTATGGTATAAGTTATATTAATTCCAAACACAAAACAACATATAATTTAACTTTTATCGATGGACAGTTTAAAGGAACTTTTATACTATCAGATCACCTAAAAAATAATTCCAAGTAATTGTTGTAATAAGTCAAATTAGTGTAAATATCCTTTTTACAATGTTAGTTCATGTAATTTATACCAAAAATGTTGTATACATTAGAAATATTGCATTACACGTGGCACGAAGAGGAGTAGACACGTGGCAAACGAGATTGAACGATGGTATGTTTCTCGATTGAATCCGAAGAGAGCAATTTCATGCGGTCCCGGAGTGAATATCACGAAGCAATTGTCGCGGGTCATTTATGAGCGTCAGACGTTATGCGACCGGGCCAGATATAAAGCTAACGATTACAATTCTGTAATTAAATGGAATTTATTAGCAATTATTAGTCATTATTAGGTACGATTTACAACTTGATGCTAGTGATTATCACTTATAAAAGGAGCTTAAACTCAGTGTAATAGGCATCCTCTTTTTGTAGCAATACTCTTTACTCACAGCTATAAGCAAAAATATTGTTCTTGTGTTATTATTGTTATATCGAGCTTCTAAGCTTCTTTAAGGCTAAGTGTTCAACCTGAGTGATCTTCAACAAAGGATTCCCTCCGAGCTCATACGGCCAAGCTAATTTTATTACATTCTTGCATTACAATTATCTGATTTTGTTACTTATAGTTATAACAAATCAATTCACATATCATTTAAACCAGTAACAAATTTAGATGTACCTTTTTTGGGGTTAACAAATATAAAATAGGAAACTATGTAATTAATGGTATACATACTTCAAATTTATAGTGCCTGGTTGCAGTTGAAACGGTATGCAGGGGCGGCTCAATAAGATCGGTGGCCTAAAGTCAACTTTAACGGGAGGCCTTATTTTTTTTTTCACAATATTTTTTAAAAAGAAAAATTAACCTATAAATCTATAATAGGTAAAAATTAGGCCTCATCCTAGATCTGTTAAGTAGAGGTTTTGGGTACGAGCCTCAGAACAAATTTTTATTGCTAGGGAGTGCTTCCTCTTTAACTGGCTTTGCATGTCTCGAAATCGAGTTAATCGAAAAATTCAATACAGGTACCGAATACTGAATGGAAAAATAAATAAATAGGGCCCCCAAAATTTTGGGGCCTAAAGAACCCCCCCCCCCCCCCCCCCCCCCCCCCCCCCCCCGCGCCCCCAACCCATTTTAGTGGCTTGGCCCTCTGGCCGGCCCTGACGGTATGGAGGAGACATGATGCAATGAGAGAGACAAGAAATATTCCAATAGCACCCATTTTGCACGCACAAGATCTCGTTGCTTGTTCTCTCTTTCTTAAACTTAGATTCGTGGAGCTGTTGTTCTATTAAGTGCATGGAAGTCATGATATATATATATATAGAGAGAGAGATGTTCACAGGATGTTTGGTTGATTTGGTGAAACAAAAAATTAAAGGATAATGTTGATGAGAAGAAATAACTTGATTGTAAGCTATCTCTGGTTAGTCCAGCCGTAGTTGTAGACCCAACTTTGGAGTGGTGTCAAAGACTACAGATGTTGTAGAGTACTAGTATATTTGACATGCAAAATTTTCCTTTTTCTATGTCACCTTAGGCTTTTCCAATAGCTTGCATCAAGCTATAGGCATGATTTTGACCTTCTTCAATACATAGAAACTGTTGGCTTAATATATCGATAATCATTTAAATGTATCCATTAATTTAGTTTAGACACTCAAACTATATCTGTTCAATTGAGCACCTGAATACATAATAGAGTTCGTATTAGACACTTCCGACTCAAATTTTGAAAAAAATTCCGAGCATGTTTTCAAACTCCCATTATGTAAATAAGTTAATAACAAAAAATATGTAGCCTCATTTAATTATACACGTCAGAATCAATTGAAACAAACCTGGAGTTTTACGGCGTAGTACATGATGCTAATATCTATAATTACAAAATCTGATATATTTTAATTGGTTAATTCGGCTACGTTCTTACATTTCAGACTTATTTCGCGGTTATGATTTAACAGTTAGACATTTCATTTTCTTAGTTTGTTTATATGTTATATTCCGCATCGGTATATACCTCATGTTGATTCAGCTAGTCAGTTGATTCGCTCGGTCACACGTAGTCAGGCACCGAGTGTCATGTTACGCCGAGGCCATGGTTCGGGGAGTGACATCCAAGATCCCACTTCAATGTATCGAACCAGCTCACCGGGGTGTGACATCCGCAACTATACAACGCTTCAAATGGTAACCGCTATCGTAGACAAAATCCTTCAAAGCGAAGAACTGATCCGTATGGCCACAAAATCAATCGCACAAGCTCGTAGCATGACCTTCCTGACCCGTCTGGTCTGCTTGGTCAGACCATCGGTTTGAGGGTGAAAGTACTGCACTAAGCTCCTCCCGAAAGAAACATAACTGAGTCTCTTGCTCTAAGATGAACACAACGGGCATTCCATGCCGACGAAGTATCTATTGAGAGTAGACTCCCGCCATCTGCTCAGAATTGTAAGAAATTTGAATCAGCGAAAAATGAACTATCTTGGCCAAGCGGCCCACAAGCACTTAGAATCAAAAACCAATTTCTCCGAGTCCTTTGAAATCGTACTGCCAAAATCCATTGTTATTATTCTTATGATTCACCGCCATGTACTGTCACGACCCAACTAGGGGCCGTGACGAGTACCCGATACTTGTACCAAGCACCCCGTATCTATCATTTTACCTCTATTCCTCAGTGGGCCGTATGAACTATACCATATATTTTTTTTTGTGAACATTAACATTAGTAGCTATTTATAAACATAGGCTAATAAACTTTGTTAGCACGTTATACAGCGACGAGGACAATCCAAAGTACAAAACATCTAACTGTACATATCTGTCTACGAGCCTCTAAACAAAGTGCATATATACATAGGAAGGGCCGGGTTCTGCCGTGCCCGATTATATACACAAAAGTAGTACCAATAGGCTGAAGCTCCGGATCAACTAGAGCACTCTCAAGGAACAGCTGGTGAAGCTCCTAGGGATTAAACTCGTCTGTCTGTTGACCTGCGCGGCATGAAACGCAGCGTCCGCAAGAAGGGACGTCAGTACGAATAATGTACCAAGTATGTAAGGCATAGAAACAGCATACTAAGCAACATTAAATATAATTAACAACATCATAGGCTCATAGAACGTGTGAGGAGGTAAGAAAGTAACCTGTACATAGGAATGCCTTTTTGGCCAGATACCATGCATGCTTGACTTTTCCCCCGCTAAATTTTCTTTTGTTTTAAAAAAAAACATTTCTTTTTCATAGACATAGAAAATAGAACTCATATCCTGTCATGTCATATCATGTCATATCATATCGTGTCATATCATGTCATATCATATCATATCATATCATATCATATCATAGCGCCGAACAACGCCGGCTCGCCCACATAGCGCCGAAATACGTCGGCTCGCCCGTATATCCCGCGTCCGGGATGATATAACGCCAGCTGACCAGGTGGCAACGCGTCTATAGCGCAACATATATCCCTTCCCCTCATATCTCCCTCCCTCCCCCCATGTACATATACATATCATATACATATATCATATAAGCATGCCGGAGAGCCCAAGGAAAAATCATGTTCATCATAATCATCACAAAAATATTCTCATTAGAATAGTTACAATACTTATCGTTCGATAAACGAAACAATTAAGAAAATCCGGGAATAATGGGCCCACCTCGGGTCAAATGAGGTGGCGTACACGATTTACATACGTTACATTTCATGACGTCACTTGTGAGAGTCTTAAGGTAGTCGGGTCCTATTTGTGCAAGTTCTAGATGTTTAGGCAATTTTTCAACATTTCATACAATATTTAATTCAATTCTACTGAATGAAAAAGGGTCAACTTTAAACTCGGATTTCTAAGAATAGGATTGTCCCCGAGGCTCGTATCCACCCTATTATGCCTAAGACATGCCAAAGAAGGAAGGGTGAAGCCTTACATACCTTTTCCGCTTCATACACGTCTCCAAAATCAAGTTTCAAATTCGCCAAAATCTACAATTTGGTCACAATTACCAAATGTTAATTGTAAGGCTTTAAGATTTCAATCTTAACCAATACTTGTCTACAAAAATTTGGGCAGCATCTCCCCTATAAATACAACATCCCCGAGATTTAACTCGGCTCAAATATCAACAACCATACCAACAACAATATCAATAATCATCACAAAACACAATATAGCATAACTAGTCTCCTTTCCAACATAGTGTAATAGTTTTCATTCCAACTTCACATTTTCAATTCAATACCAACATTCTCATATTCATTTACTAATCAAGATCACTCCAATACAATTCGGAACATTCCATATCATTTTACAAAATATTCACAAAATATACAAATTTTCCACCAAACCATAATCCATCCAAAACTTCTAATCTTCAACATACATATTCATAACATATTTCCACCTTCCAATTTCATCAACCATAATCATAATTTGCACCTTAACAATTTCATTTTCATAATTACATAAATCTACCATAAAATCACAAAACTTCCCATAACAACTTAACAACCAACCTTTCATGCTAATATGGACTTACATCCCTCCAAATCCACCAACCAACATAGCCATTCACATTTAAAACTTCATTTCCATATTTACATAAAATTACATTAAAATCACATAAGTTCCTATAATCATTTTCCAACAATTTTTCATGCCATCTTAAACCATTTTTCCTCCACATTCTACAAGTGAACTACATTTATTTTCATCCAAAATTCTCTTCAAATCTCATTCCATAATTCACAATGCCAACGGACGAATTTATATCGCTATTTTCCCGTTCTAATCCGTTAAAACTTTAAATAAACTTGTTAGCAATGAAAAGGAACCTTATCCATACCTTAAGAATTCAGCCACCACGTTATCACCCTCCTCCTTGGTTGATTTTTAGCTCAAATTGAAGACAACGCAGCGTACAACACTTTTCCCTTCATGAGCTTCGCGATTCGGGGCTTAGATTTTGGTCAAAATTGATTTCTCTCTAAATTTCTCCTCCCTTTCTCTCTCTAGAATGTTCTAAATGTTTATGGGTGTGCTTTGGTCTGAAATGTGGAGAGAAAACCGAAACTTTTCATTAAATGACAATAGAAATGGGCCTGACCCGATTTGAAGTCGGGTTGGGCCGAATTCACTGTTCATCTCGACCTTTCTGCCTTAAAATGTCCATATCTCCTTGTACCGACGTCACCTGGGAACCCACGACCTATGGTTGGAAAGTTAATTCAATTATCTACAACTTCTATTTCTTGGTATTTTTCCAAATTCCAAACTTATAATACTGGTTTTTCCCCTAAAAGTCAGATCACCCGAAAACGTTTTCTTAAAAATATTCGTTTCGAAGACTTCCACTTTGATTTGGCCCAAGGGTCCTTCTTGAGTTGTGTTTAACTCCACATATGTGATTCATATGACTTTTCAGATGTCCCAAAAAAATGTCGATGTGTGGGCCCCACTTCAACAAATAATCTGACGTTCAAAAATACGGGATATAACATGTACGCCGTTTTGAAACCTGATACCACCTCGTAGTTCCTGGGTGAAATTGAATACCTCGGGCCGTGAGCCTCCTCCGTGACTAACATGGTCACATCCCCCACATAGGAAAACATATGCACTCCCTGACTCCCATATTACCCTCACTGCTACATCGTCCCTCCTTTTCATTTCCCATAAGCACTTACCTCGAATCAGGGGCGGATCTACGTATATCCCAGGGTGTTCATCCGAACCCCCTCAGTCGAAAAATTACACTGTTTATATAAGGCCAAATTTTTATTTTATGTGTATATATTTAATATTGAACCCTCTCAAAACAAACGAAAAGCGCAACTCAGTGGCGCAGGGGGTTCAGAGTTGCCCGTTACACGCGGGTTCGAACCCCAGCAGCCCCGCTTGCAATATTTTCCTGAACATTTTATTTCAGCTGTTTCATTAAACAAAACGACGTAGTTTAGTAACGTTATATTTACTTAAAATAAATGGACAAAACGACGTAGTTTTGTAGGGGACAAATCTAATTGGATTAATTGGATTCAAATCCCTAAATAAGTCAAATATTGAACAAACCAAATGTTTTCATTCTCTTCTCTTCCGTCACTGTCACCTCACCTAACACCTTTCTTTCTTTTTTTTTTTTTTTTGCTCAGTTTCTTTTTGCTGATTTGTTTGCCTCCGCCACTGCTCTCTGGTCTCCGTTCATGGCTTCTTCGGTAAGTTCTTAGATCCCTCCTTTCTCCATTTTTTTTATCTTTTCTAAAATTTATATTTGCTTTATTGCGAGAATAAAATACTGGGTATGTTGTTGTTGTTGTTGTTGTTATTTTGGATATTTGCTATAAATTTTAGCTCGATTGCTTCAAATTTGCCCGGAGTGACTGAGAATTGGTCAGTTGCAAAATTTTCTCTTGCTTTTTAGATTATACCCATGGAATCTTGGAGATATGATAGTCAACTTTCAGATGCAATTTTTCAGTTGTAATTTTAATATAAATGAATATATAATTTTCAGATGCAATTACTTATTTTAGGAAGAACAATTTATTCTAGGAAGAAGGAACTAAATGAGTAAAATTGTCTACAAAATTGTTTATTTCTTTTAAGTTCTAACAAAATTCTTATTTTTTACGATTCAGTCTCAACGTTCAGTGAAGAACTATTTTACGAAAGTACCGAAATCAAGTGTAGCTTCTTCTAGTCAACCTAACCAGGAAGCAAATGCCAACCATTCAGAAGTACCATTACCTTCTTCTCAAGTATTTGATTTGAGTACTTTAAATTATGATCCGGGTGAAAGAACCCCAATCTTGGACTATCATCCAAATCATCGTGATGTTATTAGAAGAGCATACCTTATTAATGGTCCTTGTCAACCTCGGTTGCTTCAGCATGAGTATCCTCAAACGAATATTTCTGGATCAATGCGCCGTTTTAATTCTGAATGGTTTGATGATGTATATCATGATTGGTTGGAGTATAGTGTTAGTAAAGATGCAGTCTATTGTTTGTATTGTTATCTATTTAATGGCTACAACACCAATCAAGGTGGGGGTGAAATATTTTCAACTGTTGGGTTTAAGAGTTGGCAGAAAAAAAAGAATCTTGGAAAACATATTGGTCTACCAAACAACCCACATAACCAGTCAAAAAAGAAATGTCAAGATTTATTGCGGGTACAACAGTCTATTCATTTTGCACTTGAGATGCAATTTAGTCAATTTAAGCATGCATATTTGGTCCGTTTAAGTGCTTCTGTTGATGTAGTAAGACTTCTTATAACTCAAGGATTGGCATTTCGAGGTCATGATGAATCTAAATCATCACTTAGTAGGGGTAGTTTTCTTCAAATTCTCTCATGGTATGCGAAAAAGTGTGATAATATTCGTGATTATGTACTGGAACATGCTCCTCAAAATGATCAAATGACTTCTCCAATGATTCAAAAAGATATTGTGAGTGCTTGTAAGATAGAAACAATTAAAGCTATTCTTGAGGAATTAAATGGTGACTACTTTTCTTTACTAGTTGATGAGTCTTTTGATGTGTCACGCAAGGAGCAAATGGCTATTGTCTTACGATATATTGATAGAAATGGATTTGTGATGGAGCGGCTTCTTGACATTGTTCATGTTCAAGATACTAGTGCTTTATCTCTAAAGAGGGCAATTGTTAATTTACTTGCTCAACATTCCTTAAGTCTATCATATGTGCGTGGACAATGTTACGATGGGGCAAGCAATATGCAAGGTGAGATCAATGGCCTTAAAATGTTGATTAGGCAAGAAAGTAGATCAGCCCATTCCATTCATTGTTTTTCTCATCAACTTCAACTAACTCTTGTTGCGGTCTCGAAAAAATGTATTCAAGTGGGAAAACTTGTAGTGTTGGTTTCAAATATTTTGAATGTATTGGGATCTTCTTTTAAGCGTATGGATGAATTTCGAGATTCTCAAAAAGAAAGAATTCAAGAGGCATTAGATTTGGGTGAGCTTACAACCGGTAGTGGCTTGAATCAAGAACTTGGTCTTTCAAGAGCTTGTGATACGCGTTGGGGATCTCATTTTAAATCTTTCAACAATTTTATTCTTATGTTTGGCTCTATTCTTAATGTTCTTGAATCACTTGTTCTTGATGCACGATTATTGGATGAAAGAGCCAAGGCAATGGGATATCTTGAAGCTTGTCGAACATATGAGGTTGCGTTCATGTTGCATTTGATGAGTGATGTTTTAGCAATCACAAATGAGCTTAATAAATGCTTACAAAAAAAGGAGCAAGATTTGGCAAATGCCATGTTACTTGTTGAAGTAGCAAAAATAAGGTTGCAAGCATATAGGGATGAAGAATGGGATTCTCTTATTGTTAGGGTGTCTTTGTTTTGTATCAAGCATGAAATTTTGGTACCTAACTTTGAGGAGCCATATGTTAGCTCTTTAAGATAACGAAGGAGACTTGGTGACAATAAAGTCTCTCATCATTATCGTGTTGAGGTATTTTGCAATATTATTGATTGGCAACTTCAAGAACTTAAAGATCGTTTTGGCGAAGCGACGACTGATTTGCTTCATGGAATTTCTTGTTTGAATCCAATTGACTTGTTTTCAAGTTTTGATATCAGGAAAATAATGAAAATGGCTAAATTATATCCTGATGACTTTAATGAATTCAATATGGGTTCTCTTGAGAATCAACTTGCAAGTTACATTATTGATGTTCGTGATGTTGATGAAAGGTTCTACAATCTAAAAGGGCTTTGTGATCTTTCAAAAAAATTAGTTCAGACAAAAAAGCATTCAAATTATCCTCTTGTATTCCGCTTAGTGAAACTTGCTTTGCTTCTGCCGGTTGCCACTGCATCCGTTGAAAGAGCTTTTTCAGCAATGAAGTTTATCAAGAATGACTTGCGGAGTCAAATGAGTGATGATTTTTTTAGCGGTTGTTTGGTGCCTTATCTAGAAAAAGATGTATTTGATAATGTTTCTAATGATGCTATTATTAAGACATTTCAAGATATGAAACCTCGTAGAGTACAATTGTAGAACTCCATGGTCTTGCTTGTGTAGTCTAACTTAGTTTCTTTGTTTTTGCTTCAAAAGCTCCCAAGCTTTTACTTTTGTTATATGGCATCTTCAAGTTGCCTTTCTTAATGGAAACTTCTTACTTTATTAGCTTTTGCTTAGTTTATTACCTATATTGTGGGATTTTATTGTGATATTTTTCTTCATCATGAGCGGAGGTGCCTTCACCCAGCTTCGAGGTTTATGTACGCCTCAAGCAGGCCTTTGACAACACTATTCTTGCTTCGAGCATGATTTTTAGTATTGTCTGTGCAAGAGTGATGCTTAATTTATTATATAGGAATTAGTTCCTATGTGTAGTTCTACTTTGATTTCTAACAATTTGCTACATTGATGACATTGTCTCAGATATAGAAGCTCTTCCGAACCATTTACGGAGGAAGTATGCCTTACTGCGTGATTTAGATAAAAGTCTGCAAGGTATTACTTATATTCCAAATTTTATATATTATTGGACTATTAAGGTTCTCTCATGCAAGTTAGTTGCTTTTTGACTTTCCATTGCTATGTGCTTCGTTAAGCATACTTTATGTATTTAAGTTATTCCTGATCCGACCCGCTCATTTGCCAACACAAGCGTGCTTATTTTATTTTTTGAACCCCCTGAACTGAAATCCTGCCTCCGCCACTGCCTCGAATAGCTGTACTACTCTACATCTTGCTTGGTCCCAAAATACCAAGCTTCACCAGGATGAGAAATAATGATAATGCCCTTACCTTAGCGCAAATACGTCCACCTGTGCTGCATCGAACTCAACTCTTGATGATGAAAAAGCGTCAAAAACTATGATGATCCAAGAATGTCAAATAACGAACCTCCTAAAGGTTTAGATTCTAGATTGAAATCAAGCTATTGTCTATCCCGTGGTTTCAGGAGACTGGTGCAGTGAGCGCACTTGCGGAAAGGACACCACAGATGTGAAGTCGCAGAAGCGGATGTTTGTGCGTAGGAGCGGGCTTTCTTGTAAAGGAGATTTTTTCGCAGGTACAGAGACACGTTCGCAGAGGCGATATCACATACGCGAAAAAAGATCCGTAGGTGCGAACTTAACTGGAGAGTAAAAGGTTCACAGAAGTGTGAGTACTCGCGCATAAGCGAGTCCGTCCAGGGGGAAAAACGTCCGCTTCAGCTTCAAGTATGGGTGAAGTGGGAGTCTTTTCAAAACTCCCAAAATCTCTCCCTCTTCCCTCAACCGATAACACTTCCCCCATTCCCCAACTATTACAATTCTTCACCACCCCCTTCACAATAAAACTCCAACCTTATACTCCTCTCCACCCCACATTCGAAAATCTCAAAGAAAAGGACCAAACTTTTGGGTGGATTTCGAAGGTTTGGATGGCGTTAAACTTGTTATTATCGCAAAGCATGTTTATGGGTTTTAGAATTTTGGTAGAAACCTTTGAAAAATTGGGCTTGGTACATTTTCATGTGGGTTCTTTGTGTGGGTTGGGTTAGGTGTTGTTTGCCTTGGGATCATGTTTACCACTGTTAGAGCATTGCAATGGTTCAAATTTTGGTTAAAACTTGAAGGGTAAATCAGGTGGGGTGTTCATGGTGGCTCTTGTGGGGGTTCGAGATTTTTAGGGTGTTGTTGCTTGAAATCTTGCTAAATCATGTTCCTTACTCATGCATGCATAGATTATTTCATGATCTAGGAGCGGGAGTATGAATTTTTGACTGAGACCATGGTCGAAATTGAGTGGGGTTCGGCAGTTCTGGGTTTGTGAGGAAAATAACAATTTTCGTATCTACAATAAAAGGTTCGCAGGTATGGTACCACATCTGCGAGAGGTATGCGCAGATGCAACTCCGCATCTGCGTAAAACTCTCTGCAAGTGAGGACTTTGTCGAGTAACTGAAAATGCGCAGAAGCTGATTATCATCCGCAGAAGCGTTGCCATGTCTGCGAGAAACTTTTTGCAGCTGTGAGGGAACTGGAATATTTCTGCAACCAGTGAGTTTGCTTCGGGTCTTCGCGTGACCTGATTTGTTGGTTTCTGAGGCTGTAAACCAGTGTTTTAACTTGTTGAACATGGTTCCAATGACGGATTAATTTGGATTTGATCTTTTTAGGTGGTTAAGTGGTGAGAATGGATAAGAACATGGGTGACAATGTGGTGGGAGGCTAAGAAATTATGGAAGAAAATGCAGGGGAGCAGCAGTATGATACCACGAGGTTCATGTCTCGGGACTTCCATTTCTGCTACTATTCTAATTTGTTTGACAAACAAGCTACTACCCGAAAAGGGGATTGACTTGGTGAAGGTATCCAAGCTCTTAACGGGGTTCTATGGTTGCCTAGCGGCCATCAGTTGGACGTGCTTTGCCTCCACCCCATGCATGGCGAATGAAGAATGGGTTAAGGGAATTCTATGTGTTACGGTTCGCATTTTCGCAGGCGGGGTTAGCGCTCAGAAAAGCTACTTCGAAGTTGGTGGTGCTCTTTCGGACTTTGTTTTAAAAGAGTCGCCACCTAATTTTTAGAAAATTAGGAAAACCAGTTTTGAAGGGTTTATTCATACACCGTGAAAAATCCTTCTTAATCTAAAGTTCTAGGTAAGGGTTCTGGTGATCCCCTAAGGAAGGTATTAAGCACCCTAGACCTTTGATCATGTTGGGTTTCCTACCCATTTTATCCTTTAAGTCCTATTTTTTTTTTTTTTAATATAGGAGGATCTAAGGAAATCTTATCGCTTTAAGACAAGGATGTCCCCCATAGCATATAGATTGGTCATGACACCCCTCATTTGGGGGTAGATACTATGAGTCAAGCTAAGCTTGGCTCTTCTCTGCCCCTCTTGAGGTGTCTTGGAAAAGACCAGTCTAGGCCAAGTGGCCCATACTTTCCTTAGGAGTACTTAACACACTTCCATAACCAACATCAAGACTAACTCCCATTGAACTAAGGGTGTCAAGTGGGCCGGGCCAGCCCGGACCCGGCCCACCACCGGCCCGACCCAAGCCCACTAAGAGGTGTAAGGGGTTGGGCTAGGTGGGTTTTATTAGGGGCCTGGGCCGGACAAGGTGGACAGCCCACTAGCCCGGCCCATCAGCAGCTCGGGTGATGGCCCACCGGGGCACCGGCCCGGCCCACTTCAAATAAAAAAAAAGATAAGTACTACATTTATTACTAATAATAAGTATTTTAAAAACATTGTATCCCAATAAAATAGTTGTAGCTATAATTGTGGGATTCTTAAAATTTTGGAAGCAAATATATGAAATATTTATTAATTATTCAAACCATAGTTAGAATCTTACTTTAGTTTATTAAAACTTAACCATTAATTTTAACTCATGTAATGTGTCTCTTATTCAAGTAAGAACTTGGGGAAAATGGAGACAATAAAAATGGAGAGGAGTCGGATCCGTTAATATTTAATTGCTACTAAATGAAAACTAATTAGCTCACCTTTTTTTTTAAAAAAAAAAATAGTGGTCACTGGTCAGCTGAGCCCCACAGAATTAATAAAGTGGGCAGTGACCTTTTCCAACGTTTGAAAACTAGTTAGCTCTTCCTTTGTTTTTTTTTTCAAACTAGTTAGCTCTTCCTTTGTTTTTTTTTTCCAATTAATAATGGGCAGGTGGGCCCCAAAGAATTAACAAAGTGGCCAAGTAACCGTTGCCAATGGAAAGATTGGCAATTCAACCGTTGGCCCAAAAAAGGACCCCTCAACCCCTTAAAACTATTTTTGACCTTTAAGTTTAAAAAATTACAGTTTAACCCATTTTTCACCTATAAATACCTCATACAATTCATCATTTTTTACTACAATCCTCTCATTTTATCTCACTTTCCCTCTTAATTTTCAGAAATTTCTATAATTTTAGTATTCTACTTTAATTGTTTTTGCAAATTTGCAATTAATAAGAACAAGTGGAAGGCTTCAAGTATTCAATTCATCAATTTACGATCACGTTGTTATTTCGTTATCTCCGAGAATTTGGTACCTTCGTTCCATCTCTTACTTTTATTTAGTACTTTAATTCTTGCATTTTAATTTTAATTTTCGTTATTTTAATTGCATAATGAAACCACTAAAAAGAATCGGTAAAGCTTTATGTCCCGGTGGTAGTAGTAGCGGTAAGAAAAAATCTGGTAGTAGTAGTGGTAAGGGTAGTACTAGCGCTAGAAATTATACTCGTGTTCCGCAAGCACCACCTAGTGAAATAGACGACATAGGTGTGGGTGCACATGATATGAATTATATAGAATTACAAGAAATGTACGGTATAGAAGATGAGAATGAAGTTGAGATACAAGTAGACGATGATGATAATGACAATAATACACCCACTAGTCCCGCTAATGATATTGCTCAGTCTCGAACTGAGGCTCAGGGTCGTCCTCCACTGCCTGAAGGAGCCCAAAAAAAAAAAACTAGCGCCCGGAAAAAAACTAGCTTAGTGTGGAATTATTTTGCCCGATTAGAAAATAATCCGGATTATGTTGCATGTAAAATTTGTGAGATACCTTATAAGCATAGCACCGGGGGTAGTAAAGGGGGGACGGGTCAATTGACTAGACATTTGGATAACAATCACCCAAATTGGAAAGAAGAGATAGCAGAAGCTCAGGGTGCCATCGGGGGATTAACCCAAACAAGACTGAACCTAAAGACCGGTAAATTAAGTGGATCATATAATAAAATTAAGGATTGTGAAGAATTAGCGAAAATGATAGCTGTGGGTTGTTTGCCTTTCACCTTTGCTTCTTCTGATGCTTTTATTCATTATATACAAAAAATTTATAATCCTATGTTTAGCGGTATTCCTAGAACTACTTGTAGATCTGATATTTTTAGACTTCATAGACAATATCTGTTTTATCTACGTTATTTATTGACATATCTCCCTTGTAGAGTTTCTCTCACCTCGGATCTTGGTCGTGCTGTTAATAGAAATGATTATTTAACAGTTACTTGTCATTGGATAGATGATAATTTTAATATGCAAAAACGTATTTTAGCTTTTCAATATGACGAAGACCGTAGACATACTGCACAATTCATATCTGATACTGTCACTGTCATTGCAAAATATTATGGTCTTACAAGCAATGTTTTATGTATGGCCTTTGATAATGCTTCTAACAACACATCTGCTATCGACAGTTTAAAATCTGAGTTGTCTCCACCTTTACCTGAAATATTTCATGTCCGGTGTACTTGTCATAGTTACAATTTAATTGTTCAAGATGGTCTTTCTTTCTTTGAGCATGTGATTGAGAAAATTAGACACGCAGTTGGTTTTATTCAAGGAAATAATAATAGGAAGCGACTTGCTGAATTTAAAAATAAATGTAGGCAAAATAATCTTAGACCAAGATTTATGCCTGAAGAAATAGACACTAGGTGGAATTCTACTTATGATTTCTTAAAAACTTGTGTTGAATATAAAGTTCCTATAACTGCAACTTTTAACCAATTTTCTACTAGATATCCCGAGTTAATGTTAAGTGATTTTGATTGGATCAAAATTAAGGATGTTGTAGATTTTTTAGAAATTTTTTATTTCGCTACTCTGGAATTTTCCGGTGCTTATTATCCTACTGTTTGTAACATTTTAGCTTATCTAGCTGATATCTCTTATTTGCTTAAAGAATATAAGTTTAAAGAAGGTTACACAGATGCTGTTACTGCAATGATAATTAAATTCAAAAAGTATTTCTTTCCTATTCCTCCTATTTACTTAGTTGGTGCTATATTAAATTTGTGTATTAAATATATTAATATGTCAGAATTGACTCGTATTATATATACTTCTTTAGATATTAAAACTACCGAGGAACCATCCCTTCTTAAAGCTATGTGTGATGCAAATGATTACGCACAACAATTATATAACCATTATTCTACATTACTTGATAATGCTACACCGACTTCTATCCCATGTGGTCCTTCTAACGAAACTTCATCTTCTAAAAGACAGGCACAAAGTGTGCCTATCATGGGTGTTCCTAGATTATCTATTTGGTCTCAAATAGCACCTCAACAAAGTAATACAAACTTTGATGAGCTTCAATTTTTTTTTGAGACAGCCATTGGAGCCTTTCGAAGATGGAGTTAATGCACTGGATTGGTGGAGGAACAATAGAAGACAATTTCCTGTTCTTTCAACAATGGCTAGAGATGTGCTAAATGTTCCAATGTCAACTATTGCATCAGAAAGTGCATTTAGCCAACGAAGGCAGCAGCTCGGAGACAACCGACACTCATTGGGCAGCAACGTAATGAATGTTCTAGTATGTTTCAAAGATTGGATTAGATCAGAGCGAAGAAATCAAGGAAGAGAACAAGATCCAAGAGAAGAGCAGCAACTTGAAGATGTAATGTCACTTGGAGATCCATCGGTACAAACATCTCCAATGTATGGAGATGTCGATTATGAAAATTTTGAGCCAATTCCTCCTAATGTTAATATGGAAGAATTGAATAAAATGGTGGAAAATATGTAGATTTAAATTTGAAGAGTTGCCAAATTGAATTTTCTTTTTCTAGTTTAAGTTTATGAAATCAAAGAAAAGTAAATGTAAGTTTGTAAGCTTTAAAGTTTAAATTCGACTTTGCAATTATCGATTAATAAAACTAAAGACTCACTGAGCCTTTGAATTTCTTTTCAAATTTGTGTTATAATTTTATTTATAATTTTATTTACAAGAATAATAATCTGTACGCAGTCAAAATAGAATTATAAATGTAATTGTGTAAAACTAATCCTACACAAGCAGCAACTCCAAGACAAATTTCTGCAAGGAGGGACAAACATTGATCAGTGCCAAAAAGCAACAAGACATTATAAGAGGCTGACAAAATCAGTGAAATGACAAGCCTCTGAAATTGCTGATGCGTGAAATAAATCAAATACCCCTTTTAAGTTACTATCTTGCTGTTGGCTTACACAAGTTCAAAAATATTTCAATAGGTTATACAGTATATAATAATATAAACTATTAGTTATATATATATATATAATAATAATATATTAATAAAATCTTATTAGTTTCAAATATTTTATATATAATAATAATTAAATATTTTTTAGCGTATTGAAATGTCTCCGCCGATGATGGAGGTGTTACAATCTGCACATGACATTAGGACTTAGCATTAGATGAGATAATTAAATTAAGAACTTTGGTTTAGTATCAAAACTCATGTGCATTGTTCCCATTTAGTTCCCATTTAGATGAGTAGGAAATTTAGAGAAAGACGAGAGTAGGGAATTGTGAGATAATATGGAGAAGAATGAATGGTATTTATAGATTGAAAATACGGCCAAAGTATAATTTAAGGAACTTGATGGTTAAAATAAAGTTGACAACAACTAGATTTTAAAGTATCAAACTTAATAAATTTTAGTATTAGAATTTGTTTTAAAAATAATTAAAATCCGGCTCGGCCCACTAACTAAAACCCGGCCCGGCCCACTAACTAAAACTCGGCCCGACTCACTAACGGGCCCGGTTAGCCCGAGGTGTAGCCCCTATCCAAGGTGGGCTGGGCCGGACACCCTTTCCCTCTCCAAGCCCGGCCCCTTAACTTACGGCCCGACCCGGCCCCTTGTGGCCCACGTTAAAATGGCCCGGCCCACTTGACACCCATACATTGAACACCATTCATTTTAGCATAAGCACAACAACACTAGTCACTTCTTTCTCCTAATTCTGTGTTTTATAGGACTTTAAAATACTAATGATGCAGGATTATTTATTGCTAGGCACAGTTCTTATTTAGGCTAGGTTATACTGCAGTTTTCAGCAAAGTCTAGGTGACACTAGTTAATTCAAGAAGTGGAAAGTCTTTACTAATTTAAGATCAGTCTAATGTTCTTTTCCAAGCTTAGATTCAGTTGAGTGTCTTCACATGACCACAGTCCTCACATGAAACCATACCAATCTCAAAGCTCATTCCTTAGAAAAGCAAGAAAGCAACCAGAGAAAGCAAGCCTCAGGAAAGAAGAGAGACATGTATGCAAACATCAGAAAAAGAACAATTCACCTCTTTAGGACTTAGTTAATGGCAATTCAGCGTCTCTGATCATGACAAGGTCATGACAGACACCTATTTTTGTTTCAAACTTAGTTTTAGAACAATATAAAATTTAAAATCCTTAGGGCATGGCAAAAATATAACAAGTGATTGTTCCTTTATTTTAACTTAGTTTTTAAGCAACAAAGAATCTCAAGGATTTCCCCCAAGGCTGGGCAAACTACCATTGGCCTATTACAAACTCTTACTGAACCTCCACAGTCATGAGAATAAGGTTCAAGGAGTTGAGGAAGCCTTAGGGTCCTGAAAGAAGGGTAGGATAGGGTGAGGTCATCACCTCCCCATCCCTTTCCTGCACCTCACTTTCAGCAAAAAGGGATCCTAGGTCCCACTGGTCGTTACCTCCAGCTCACACCTAGGCTCACCTTTTAATCTCCCAAAGCAAACCCCACCCTTTTACCTCAATCTCCTACCAAATGCAAACCACCAAAACTCATGGACAAAGATGGCTTGCCACTGCCCACCCCTTTAAAATGAGCCTCATTTAAATCCTAACTAATCATATGAATCAAATAGTTTCTAGTCAATTTCAGTTTTAAACTCATACCATATGAAATCTCAATGAATACCTTTAGTTATTAATACTCAAGAAAGTGGGACAATTAAGTTACTTAAAAGTTCTAAGCAAATCAGGTTGAATATCAAACTTCAAGTTCCGGACAAATCCAATTCCAACTATTCAATCATTTCTTTAGGCAGTTAAATTCACGTCAAGACTTTAAATTACCCTTTTTAAATCTATCTTAAACTTCCTTTGGCAAAATCAGACATAAAACAGAGAGGAGAGTAAGGTAATATGAATGCAGGGCCCAAATTCTACTCAAATGAAACCCAACATGACACTTAATTCTGTTAATGGCACATGATGTTCCCTCTTTTGTTTTAAAGCAACCTTAACAGATTCTATAGACTCTCATCAACCCCTAATGGGCCCTTAACATCCCATTATCTTATTAGTGGTCCCAAGTTTCAACTTCATTTTAGATTGCCCTACCCTACTCTAAGATGACATTTCCTTTAAAGTTACCCTTTAATGCACGATATACCATTACTCAGAGTTATTTGACCATCTTAAATACATTTAAACAGACCCTGGGAGATCTCAGACCCACACAAATATAGGCAAACACAACTTCAAATACTTTATCCAATTGCCATAGATTTCTTATAAACAAGTTTAATTCTTCTAAGTTTGTTTTAACCTAGTGATGATCTTTTCTAAGCTCTATACCAATCACAGACTCATATCCCTTAATTGACAATCAAACAAGCATATAAGATCTCAGAAAAAACAAGCTCAGAAAGAAAAAAGTCACATTCTCATTCAGAAATAGGAAACAATCATTTCAGAGTCTCCAAAATAAACATCACAGCACCATGAATGTTCCATTACATTGAGCAGGATTTACATTAGTTTAAAATTTTCATCAAACTATCATAATTTATGTGATCTTGTTCTTATCAGACTCAAGCATTTGGACATCAAGAAAGTGACCTTCAACATTCATAACTACACTAAGTCTACTGCAGGATATTCATGGAGTCTACTCTAGGATATTTAAACATTCATTGCATTGTTCAAGCATACACATTCAAACTATTTCGAAGAAGACCACTTGCTAATGTTTGACATGGTTTAAAAGGTAACAAGTAACAAACTCTATATCTGTGTCCTAATCAATGCCCATTTAACACATAAACTTAACTAAATCATAGGAAAATCAACAACCCAAACATCATTAACAGGCTATTAACATGTAGACTAATACAAAAACAAAGAAACAGGGTAGAGGATTACCTTTTTGTGGTGCAGCCTGATCAAAAACGAATTTGAAACCTTTAAGTGCTTCCAAATCTCACAACCCATCCTCACAGACCAAGAGAAAGAAAAAATGAATTTTTTTTGACTCAAAGAAAGACCTCACAAATAGTGTAGCCTTAAAATTTTACTGAAAGAGGCTTAATATTCAAAATTGTCTCTCTTTAGATTTCCCCAAGCCTTTCTAACTTTTGAAAACCTTTCAAAAAATTTAAACTTGAAGAAAATCAGATTTTTTCTCTCAAAAATCCCTTTTCTCCTTTTTTCTATTTTTTCCAACTTTTTCTTGCAAAGGGGTTGAGATTCTATTTATAGAACCCCAAAATCACCTAAACTTTCAAGTAAAACGATATGGGACAAATGCAATCACCCAAAAAAAATGCCTTTGTAAACTAGATCCACGCCTTACACGAATTCTCAAGCATATGGATGGTCAGATCTGAACTTCGTTGGTTCGATCCGAATTTAGAATAAGGGGCCTGTTATTTTAGTATACATATATATGTATACTAAGGTATACATGTATACATATAACTATGTATACTTATATATATGTATACTAGTATATGCATATACATATATAATTAAAGGATTAAAACTAGTGATATATTAATTAGGTAAATTTAGGACGTATTTATTTTATTTCATAAAAAATAGTGTAAAAATGGGCCAAATTACATCAATGGGCCCAAAATTGCAAACAGAGCCCATAATGAATCCTGACCCAGTTGATCATTTCAATTATGGCCAATTTTGGCCTTAATTGATTTTAATTTAGCTGGTCATTTCAATTATGGCTATACTTGATCTAACAAGCAAGTTTGACAAAAAATAAATAAAATAAAAAAGCTGGTTATTTCAAGTAAAACCATTAGCAGGCTAATTTTGCAAACTAACTCTAATTTCTTTAAATCATGACCTGATTAATTTAATTGTTGCCATAAGAAAAAATATTTATACAAAAGGATCAACTTTGCCGTAATTATCACTTAATTAATTAATTAGCCTAATTAAAAATATGTTTGGGCAATTATGCCTATTTTTTTTTATATATAAAAATCAAAAGTTTTAAAGGATTAAATGATTAACAACTTATATTATTTAAATTACTCAAACCCTCATGGATTTAAAAGGGAAATAAAATATTTGCAAAATTTTGATTTCTTGATAATTCTAGATAATTAAATAAATGAAAACCCCTTTTCTCTTCCTCTCCTTTTTAATTAATTAATTAATTAATTAATTTTGACAAAATCTCATAAAATATCATGACAGTATTCATTAATTTCTAAATAAATTTATGATGCATGAAAATCCCTTTTATCAATTTTAAAAAATTATTTAAGGCTTTCGAAATGCTCAGCTCATTTATTTATTACTCAGGAACTCTGAGTGATTAAAATAAATTACGAGAGGTCAAAAATTAGGTGTCAACACTATGCCAACTTGAAACAGGTGAGATTTGAGAACCTAGAAATCATCATCCAAGGAAAAGTGGTGAGGTTTGTGTTGACACCCAATTTTGTCCCTCCTTTATTCCAATTTATTTCCCCGGGCTTATAAATTTATTGATGAGCTAAACACTTTATTTTATTGCTACTACTATTAATATCGTTACTTTCATTTTCACTATTTTACTATCAACATTACTAGCATCACTTTATCGCAAATTTCAAAATGGTTCGTCATCATTTTATTTTTGGATTTTGTACTCGTTAAATTAATTATACTTTATCAAGTCCTTTATTTTCTACATATTAATCACTAATTATCATAGTGCTAGTTATTAAATTAGAAGCCCAAAATGATTAAATAAAGGAGGAAGGATCCATATTTTTCAGTCAAATTAATGGCCCAAACCACCAGCCCATACTTTATTTGATTCGGCCAGCCCAACACCCGACAGCCCATCAACAACACCCGACCCGACCGGCCCAACTCCTACATTTCTATACCTAAACCTAATGAAGCCAAAACAAGCGCAGCCGACCCTCATCTCTCTCTGATCCCTTTCTTATTTTGAACAAAGGATCGGTTGCCTTCAACAATGGCAGACTGTGATACCATTCTCGTGCAACACTTATCTTTCCTCTCTCTTCACGCCTCACCCCTCTTCCTTTCCTCTCTCTTCACGCCTCACCCCTCTTCCTTTCCTCTCCATTCCCATTTTAGCAAAGCCTTATTCACCTTTCGCCATTCAGGTCTTGTTCGCCCACTTTTGTGCAAGCCTTTTGTATTCTTATGTGAATGACGATACCAGCATAAATCTCTGCTTTTTCAGCCATGTCTGAGCCGAATCACATGACCATCTGCTCAAAAACACCTTCAACGTTCAGATTTGAACGGTCCATTTGACTCAACTTTGAATCGATTTCATTATCCCGCCCAAATCGAAACCCTAGACTTTAATTTTACACCTATAAAAAATACCACCTTACATCTTCAAAAGGGGGACGTTTTTTTTAGACCACCGAATACTTTACTACATTCAACATTTTTCTATATCTCCATTGCTACTCTAAATCGGAGATTTGTTAAAAATTCCATTCTGTTCCAGAATCATTTTCAGACGCCTGAACCCTTCCTAAAATATTCACATTTTTTACTATCCCTGGAAATACTCTTTGAAGGATTAAGTGGCTTATTCCTTCTGTTGTTACTTTAAAAATCGAGTGTAGATCCGAGAATCGAACCTAGTTCACTGCACTCGAAGAAGGTAAACAATCCTTCTTTAAGTAATTTAATTTCAGTTTTAGTAGATTAAGAAATAGTTATGTGTTCACACATGTTTGTTTTGGTTTGTTGAATCTTAGTTTATGACTTGTAGTATTATGCATGCTCAGGATTAGTTAGTTTGGTTTTGATGATGCTTGTATGTTCATGTCTTAATTTAATTCGGATTTCTGCAGTTCAATAGGGTAACATTTCATCCTTTAGCTTTCTTTTCAGCCTTAATCTGTTTTGATTGATATCAAGTATTAGTTTAGCTTTGTTCCTTTGGGCCTGTTGTTGAAATCTTCTATTAATGGTGATTAACATATAAGAATGCTTAATTGATAGTACAACAGTAATGTCGTTTATGCTTGTTATTAATGATTAGCTTGTAAACATGTTTAGTCGAGTTTCTGCTTTGTCTCGGAAATAAATAATAACTTACGTATCATGCGTTGGGTTGGACAAGATCACATTAATTCTAAGCTTCTTGTTCGAATCAGGATGTATGCTAAGTTTTGTTTCTGAGTTGAATCTCAACTAGCATGCTTAAGTTGTGTCTGATTAGTATGGTTAATTGATATACATAATTTATATAACTCAAATGATTGCTTGAGCCTCAGCAGGGCTGATTTCCACTGTAAACAAGTAACCTTTATATGGGGAGATTTTCTATAGTTCATAGCTTAAGCTTAACATAGAAATGAGGCTATTTGCAATATCAGTGTGTAGAACATAATAATAACCTTCCAATCCTTTCACTTTATTTACTTTTCTTGCTTCAGTCTTTGTTTGGTTCTGTGATTATATGTTGGTTTTGAATAGATCAGTTCGGAACATATAGTTAAACATGATGGCTGCACAAATTCTTTTTTTTCTCTTTCGCAAATCATGAACCTGCCTGCATACCTCGTCTATAGAGGTCTTTTTATTAAACAGTTCTGTTGTGTTTGTTTAACTAAGGTTGTATGCTATGTGTATCTGGACCTGTTTCGTATATTACCCTCTTTGTCCTAAACTGTTTGGGCATTGTCCCTCCTTCTTGCACATGTCGTCGACGTATTTCGGGAATTTGACTTAGAGAAACATGGTTTCAGCTGCTGTTTGACAGTAGCAGCCCTCTCGTTTGATCTGAATTTGCTTTAAGATTGGAGCTTCAGCCTGTTTATAAGCTGTTGTTTTCATAGTGTCTTCTATATGTCGTTTGGTCTGAAATCTGTTGAGTTCATCATATGATAATTCTATGCTAATCTTTATCTTTTCTTTTTTTTCATGTACACTTCGGAGCATAACAGAGTCTCCATAAAGACTCTCACCACTGCAAGCAGTCTCGCACCGAGACTCAATATTCGTAGCCGCTAGAATTCGGACCACATATAGCCCTTACTTGTTCTTCACATCCGAACAAAAAATTGAATGAGGGGGCGAGGCAATGCAAGCTGTCCGCTACCTTTCGCTCCCCCATTTTTCTTCCCCATGTCGAGCTTGCACAAAGCCATTGAAAGTGATTTGTTTCGTTATGTTGGTGTGCTTGTGTGTTGCTAGTGTGTTTTTTTTTAAGGTCTACTTTAGGTCATTTGCTATCTGTTGATTTCGTGACTAACAATGAGATTGAGAATAGAGTTTGATTACTCATTTAGGATTTCTATCTTAGTTATTTTCATTATCATCTAATCACCGTTTAACCTTGCTTGTTTTAAGATTTTTATTATTTTCAGTTCATCTCACTTAGGATTAGCAATAGCTTATATAAATGTCTATGTTCTGATTAACTCTTAATTAATTAATTTTGGGCTCTTAAAAATCATACGAGCTTATTTTCTTAGATGTGTTGATTCTTTTCCCCTAACTTGAGTCAGCACATTTCTTTGTCTCTTTTTAAAACAATTTTTATCTTTCTTTGATTAGAACATTCAAAGTCTGGTTTTCTCTGAAAAAGAACGTTTCTTTCAACTTTTACCCACTGTTCCAAGTATACTTTGAGAGTCATTTATTTAATCTGATGTTTAACTTATTCTTTCAAAACGTGATTTTCATTTTGGCATACAAAGTTTTTTCAATGATTTCCCAAGCCTAATTAATTAACAAGAAGACATGGATCAAGTCTGGGAATTCACCGCAGAGGCTAAGATGTGGCAGTATATCAATGCCAGGAGGATATCCTCTTTGTGGAACACCACGGACTACACGTACACCCGTGTATTGATGATTGCTTGCATACTTGACGGTATTCCAGTGAATATGGGGTACTACATCATCCGGTAGTTTAAGGAGTATCTGCTCCAGGGTTGTCCGAGCTTGATGTTTCCCTTCTTGATTACCGAGTTGTGTCAGATTGCTGGCGTTGAGCCACGTCTTACAAATCATTGGGTGGAGGCAGATCCTTTCTTGTACCCATTAACGGTCACAGGAGAGGGTAGCGCCGTGCAGAGCAAGAAGAGGAAGGTGGAGATAAACATAGGTGATGATTCCCCTTCACACACAGAGGGGCCCTTTGGGGCAATCGACTCGCAGTTGTAGTCTATCCAGGAGCTGGTGTCCAAACTCCCCAATGGGTATTCAGAGACTAGTTCTAGTGCTAGCCAGTTCACCAACACTGAGATGAAAGAGTATTTGGATTCGCAGAAGTAGCTCACCAATTTTGTCACTATGCTGGAGACCGCCTAAAAGTCCATGGCCATTACTCATGCTGCTAGTTGAGATGATTTTGACAAGGAGAAGAAAAAGAACAAGGTTAAGGGTAAGGTGATGGTGAAAATAGGGAGGGGCGTAAAGGCGATATTCAAGTAAGTAAATCCGAAGAAGAGTGCAACGACCCGTTTGGCCATTATAGTCTTTTCGATACTTTTTACCCTTCCCTGAGCTTGTTTAGCTCACATTTGACCTGAGGGTACTATTGACACGCTTCTCGAGGTGTTTGGATATGATTTGAGCGACTTTTGGGAAATATAGGCTTAAAGCGAAAAAGAGTTGACTTGAAGTTGACTTTTGGATAAATGAACCTTTTTCAGAAATTCGTCGATTCCGAGAGGTCTGGATGGTCTTTTAGAACTTCTTTGTATATTTAGTTTGGTTCCCAATGCACTCGGGTGAATTTTGGGACTTGGGTTGGGAAGTTGAATTTGAGGTATCGGGGGTTGACTCGGTCAACGAGACCTCTGTTGGGAATTCTGAGGTCATGAGTGCGTTCATAGCATGTTATTATATATGTCTGCATATATGGTATGTGAGCAGATGGCCTCGGGTGATAGTCGGGATTGCGGGTTGAGATTGTGAAACTTGGTAATTCTAGTGTCTGGTGCCCGCTATGGCGGCACCAGCACCGCGGCAACGGTACCACTCCAGCGTTCACCCTGCCATTGTAGCGACTTAAGTAATTTGGGGCAGGACCGCTGTAGCGGTCATGAGACCGCAGAAGCGGTATATTGGTCGCGGAAGCGGGCTACGGGCAGTTAATTTCATTAAATGAGTGTTAAAAGCCCTAAGTTCCTCATTCATTACTATTCCTAAAACTGATTTATTGGGAGCATTTCAAGGCATTTCTTGGGGGAAATTCATTGTGGTAAGTCCATTTACTTTCCTTTCCATTCCATGATTACATTATCATCTTAGGATTCCATTATCATGCTAGTTCACTAATAGTTTAAGAATTAAAAGAGGGTTCAATGAGTTCTCCTTTCTAGGATTTGTAATCTTGATTTATTGATTGGGTTAGCTTCTTTAAGCATGTAATTGATGACTAGAATCTATTATTGCATTATTTCTTCCTAATAAGTGGCCAAATTATGGAATTGGAAGTTAGGGTTTATACCCAAATTTGTGGGTTTTGCCTAGAATCTGAATTTAAGTAATTTGTTGGTTCTTCTAGCTTGTAATTGATGGGAATTGATCACCTAGAGCTTAATTTCATCTTGAGACCTATAGATTCCTAATTTCACTTTTTTAGTTCATAAACCCAATTCTGTAGGTTGGGGATTTCAGTCTTGAATAGAAGTAGGGTTTGATTGATGTTCTTGTTAATTCTAATGTTACACCCTGGAAAATTTCGCTCTACAAGATCGTAGACAGCGTGGTACGAGCTCGGAAAAGAGTAAAGTCATACAAGGATTAGGGATGAATATTAGGTGATCTAAGTCTATGAATATATACATATATGACATTTGGAGACCATATTGTGTGAATTGGTTCATATGTTACTTGACGAAAAGCCCTCGTTACTGTAAGCTAAGTGGGGCCCACATGTCGGGGGTTTTATAAAGGACATATGAAGAGATACATGAGTAGTACATGGAAAGTTGAACAAGTCCTAAGAAGGACCCTTAGGCCAAATATGGGCATAAGCCCTCCAAAAGGACGATTTAAGGAAACATTTTCGGATGATCTGACTTGGAGGGGTCAAAACGACATTATAAGTTTGGAATTTGGAAAAACACCAAGAATAAAAGTTGTAGATAATTGAAACAGATTTATAACCTTTTCACTGAACAAAGGCGCAGGCAGAAAAACTAAGCCAGCGTGAACGCGTCCAAAGGGAGCGCGAACGCGCTAAAGGAATTTTAAGTCAGTCCAGGCAGAACCTGGACCACTATTTAAAGGGGCTTACCCCTCATTTTCTTCATCAAACACCCCAAGACTTCTCCAAAAATCTGGAGACTTCCTCCCAACTCCCAACACCAACTTTTTAGCCTAAAACCAGGTATAATTCCTAAATACCAGTCCAGATGGCGTATAGTTGCAACTACAAAATTGTGTATTAACGCGTTGTGGCTTAATCTTAAGGTGGAGAAGTGAAGATACAACAATATTATTGAGAGAAAGGTATGAATATTCTGCTATTAATGTTAATCTTAGTTTATTTACGGAGAAGGAGCTGTAAAATTGTTATAAAATGATTTTGTGAGGGAAATATGGGACAAACACCATATGGGATGTTTATGAAGTATTTTGGTGTTGGAAACATTATGGTTAATGTTGGTATTATTGGTTGTTGAATTGAGAATTCGGGCTAGGCATATAAACAGGGGAGATGCTGCTAAATTTTTGGCAGAATATAGAATAGTTTGATTTGAAACTTGGAACAAGTGTGCGATAAAGAGGCTAACGTTAGTATAAATCCTCTTAAATGTAGTCTTACGAGCTCAGACGCATAAGCGTAGCCAATAGGAGGTTGAACAGGTATGTTAAGGCTAAACCCTTTCTTTTTAAAGGCATGATTCTTTTGTTGTAAACCTTTGTGCCATATCCATAATATCCTTGCTTCCACAAATGCTAGAAGTGTATGAATCTCATGATCCTTACGATGTGAGCTTATTCATGATCTTGAGACTATTCTTTGTGATTGATCTCACCTCATAATACTTGTTCTTTCAAGGTGAGATATAGCGATGCCGATTCTATTTCTAATGCTATCTAAGTTCATGGTTCTCGATACTCTCATGACATTATCGACTTCACCTTATGATAGTTGATCTTCTAAGGAAGGATATAGTGAGAATGATAATGCTAATGATGAGGCTAATTTTATTTATGCATTTTTATGTATATGTATGTATGTATGCATTGCATCCCACTGATCAGTTGGGTATAACAACGAGTCCCAAAAGGGTCGTGTATGGATAACAACGAGTCCTGAAAGGGCCGTGTACAGATGACATCGAGTCCCGAAAGGGCCGTGTACAGATGAGACCGAGTCCCGAAAGGGCCGGGTACGGATATGACAAATGTATGTATAGTAAATGTATGTGAATGCATAGGTATGTATGTTGTGTATGGATGTGTATGAAATGTTTTCTTTTTCCTGTAGACGAGTAGTTTACATGACAGAGATTTTAAGAAGAGTACGAGGTATAATTACTTACTTTATCTTATGTTATCTTCACTCTGATATCATACTACTATTCATGCCTTACATACTCGGTACATTACTCGTACTGACGTCCCTTCTTGTGGACACTGCGTTCATGCCCGCAGGATCAGATAGCCAGCCCGACGATTCACAGCAGTAGGACCTCCCCTCAGCGGCAGTCGGTACGCTCCATTGATCCGGAGCTGCACCTTGTTTTTTGGTATGTTACTATGTTATGTACATATATGGGTATGACAGGGCCTTGTCCTGTCCTTTCTATTCTATAGAGTTCTGTAGACAGTGATATGTAGCCATGATGTTATGCTGCCTCGTCAGCTCTCATTTTGTTGTACAGTATATATGTAGCGGCCAAATCGGCTTGTGCTGTTACTCTCATTATTTATGTATATATGTATGTGTTGGCCGTGAGTTCCTAGTACAGTGTCTCTTATGTTGATTGTTCGGGAGACAGTATATCTCAGTTACAGATTATGTATGGGCCCAGGATAGTCAGTGAGTAGTAAATGCAGGCACAGGAGTACTTGACCAGCAATGGTCGGGTACTTGTCACAGCTCATCGGTTTGGGTTGTGAAATATAATTGCATATTTCGGATATGATGAAACTTCCATTATCACAAGGCTCAAAGGAAAGGAAAGTCTAAGGTTTGATTGTTGGAAACTTTGTTGTTCAACATTCCAGTTAGGTTACGGTTTACCCTATGGTGAGACTTCGATTAGCGAAGCATATATTTAGACGATATTGTCGGAGAATGTATGTAAACCTTCGGGTATGAAGTTGGGTTGGATATTACCTTAGGTTGGTCCTTGTTGTATATTTTGGGGCTAGCCACCCTGTTGTGTTGTGACTTATCTTGTTCTATTTGTTGTTGGCTCGTTGCCACGTGGAGATAGTAGATATTGGTGACTAGTGATATATCTTGATGATGATATTGTAGCACCTTACTTATTGCTGTTTGAGATGAGGATTGTGATGTTATTGTGGCTCATTGTGTATCATTTTTATTGATATTATTGTTTTGCCCATGTGTGGTACTGTTGAGATTGATTTGATTATTGACATTGAACTCATACATTGCACGCATTCTCATCCTTCATGATATACTGTTGATACATTGATAATGTACAAGGAAACACTGTTATGAGCTGGGCTCAGTTGGATGAGAGTGACGTGAGGATCGATGTCCGATGTTTATCCCAGAATCGAGGTATGGTTGCTGGTAGTGATTGCCGATGTCTTTACTGGAATTGTGAGGATTGGTACATGGACTTCGCGGGTCCCTCATGGGTTGTGCTACCGAGATGTGATGTTCCACCATCGGAGTACATATATATCAGTGCATATACATTGCATACATATTTCATACATTATTGTATTACATTGTAGTTTTGCTTCTTGTGATATATTGTTGATATACGGATTCAGATTGGATGTACTGCGACTTGGCACAATTGGGTTTAGATGCTATAACATAGGTAATGACTTGTACTTGGTTACTCGCTCGTGTTGAATTATACCTTGTTGATTTACCTATTTATCTTACTGTAACGACCTTTCCGGTCGTTATGGGAAATGTTGGATCACCCCACCAAATAGAACCTTTCCAAAGGTAGAATGAGCCAGTAGAAACTCGATTGTGTGAGCTTAAGAGCCGAAACTTGATTTGCTTATGATTGTTGTTTAATCTTGTTGAGTCCATGGGGGTGACGTAGGAAATTAGTACTCCGTTAGGAATTCCGAGGCCCTGGGTGGATTTGTATGATGTTTTTATGTCTATGTGCATGTTTTGTTTGTGTTTGTGAGGCCTCGGATGAAATGTTAAGTAAAAAGGGGGAAAACTGGGCAAAAAGTCGAGCTCATTGCCCAAATGGCACCGCTGTGGCGGTGGGAGTACCGCTGTAGCGGTGGGTCCATCACTGCCAGCAATCAGCCATTTTCCCTGTAGCCTCTGTGGCGGGCGATGGCCCGCTACGACGATACCGCCATAGTGGTGGGTGGACCGCCATAGCGGTAGGCAGAACTCTTTTGGTCTGCTATAACAAGCACTTGGCACCTATAGTGGTACCGCTGCAGCGGTTGACGGAAACCAGTTACTCGATTTTTAAAGACTTAGTCTCACATTTTTTATTCACAAAACACCAACACAGTTCCCCACAAGCACTTAGGGTGAAATTCCAAGCTAGGGCAAGAATACTCTTGAGAGGTAAGTCTCAATCATCCCCTTCAGTCATTCTGTATCATCTTCATGATTATCATCCTCTTTATGGGTTTGCAATGGTGGAATTTGTAATCGTAACCCTAGAATTGATAAACCTCCTAAACTTGTTGGGTTATGGTGGTTATCACTTATTTATCATCTAATGGCTTGGGTTAACTCCTCTTAACCATGAATTGCACCCTTAGAGCCATGAACTAAGTAAATTAAGACCTAGGGTTCTATAAAAATGGTAGCTTGACCATGAAAATTGCTTGTAGTTGGAATGTTGATGTGATATTGTTATAATTGGATGATTAATGATTACTAAGCCCTTGTTAGGTTTCTTTACACCTAGGAAATCATTCACCCTTTGGAATGGGGTAAAGGGAAGGGTATTCTTGAATTGGTATTTGTGACTAGAGTATTTGTGACTTATTGAGCTTTCTATTTTTAGACTTTGAGCGTTTTGAGGCTTTGAGGAAGAGAAAGGCTGTAGCGGAGTGAGTTTCTTTGTTCCAGCTCTTCGTTCGAGGTAGGTTACGATCTACTTGGGTTAGACTTTGATTAGTTGATTGTATGTGTTGTGAACTCTATAAGAAGCATGTTTAGTCTTCATGCATGAGATTGTATGTTAGAACTCCTATATGTGATTGATTGAATGACAGTGTAGGTTTCGTGCCCTGTTCACGTGTGTTAAATCTACAGTTGATATTGTTGTGATGAGAAGTTAATATGACCTTCTCGATGGAATTGTGATATGAAATAATGATTTGAGCATTGATAATGAGAAGGTAAGAATTACTATCACGTAAAGAGATATGGAAAGACACAAATGTGACCTAGATTATGGGTTCGTGGTCCGAGGTTCATTCCGAAAATGAGAGATACATTGATATGTCCCGTGTCTGAGGTTCGTTTCGAAGCGGAGGTTTATGCTCGGGTCCGATGAGTATCCGGAACGAGTGGTACATGGACATCATGGGTCCCCTGCAGGTCATGACTACTAAGCAATGACATCAGTTAGCATGTGTGTATAGTAATTATGGTTATTGTGGTAAACTTATTTCCGCTTGTGGTTTCTGTTGACTGATTTCTTGATATTTTGGGTGACATGAGTGTTGAATATCCGTGGTTGAAGTGTTGTGGTTTATTTATTTCATGTCTGTTGGCTGGCTATTTATTCTATTGATTTATGAGATATGCATGATACTAATCTTAGTCGGCCTATGATATCTACCGGTACATAGTGTTTGTACTGATACTACCTTGCTGCATTCTTTGAGTGCAGATTGTGATACAGAGACTGCTACCCGCCCTCACATCTAGCGTCAAGGACGTTGCTGACAGATTTAGGGTGAGCTTCTATCCATGCCAGGCCTTCCGAAGATCTTCCTCTTATGATGTCTATTCCCATTCTAGACATTATGGATATATATTAGACAGATTTCATTCCTTAGATATGTTTTGCATTAGAGTCCTTGTACGGTGACTTTCGGATTTTGGGAAATTATAATAGTTAGGACTTTCGCGTTTACTTCAGTATTCTTACGGCATGACTTATTTTGGTCTTCTTATGCTTGAATGAGTAATAACTGATTTATTTAGTTAATTTAAAAATGGACTTGAATGAATAGATGACTTATGTGTTGGTTCGCCCACTAGGATTTAGTTGGGTGCCAGTCATTGCGGGTTGGGTCGTGACACTTACTTTATTGCCTTGGTATATGTTAGCTAATCTTAGTCGGCCTATGCTACCTATCAGTACGTGTTGTTATACTGACTTGCACTTGCTGCATTCTTTTATGAATGTAGAGTATCAGGTGGGATCGACTTCTACCCCTCGTGGCTGAGAGTTCCAGGCTACTGATTTGAGTCTATTGGGTGAGCATGTGGACGCTTCGCTAATCGAAGACTCTTCTTCTATTATGTCTTACTTTGCTATTCTGAGACATTGTTGAGACTATTGATGTATTATTATTACTTCCAGACTTATAGATTTTAGTTAGATTCTCTTGTATGACCAGGCCAGATACTGGGGTGGCTTTTGATTTACTTCCGCATTTATTATATATTCATATGTCAGACTTACGTTACTTTATCTTCTTCTGCTATTTATACTATGTTTGTAAATGTTAGGTTAAGGGTTCGCCTATCGAGGTGGGATAGGTAGGTGCCCGCGAGACTTGTGAAATTGAGTCGTGACAAAAAGATTCCCGATCAAGAATGTTGATGATGACGAGGAGTACTCAATCCTATCAGAGGATGATGTCTTCACCGATGATGATGTTATTAGTGGCGGTGGTGCTGGTGATGGTGATGGGACCCGAGCTTGGCTCAGTAAAGATTATCACTCTTATCCCCCTAGTTTTTTGAATTGTGGTTTTGAGGATGTTTCAAACAACGCTAGCTTTTCTTTTCTTGCTTTTTGACTAGATGGATTTGTGCCCTTGCCAGGCCTCTAGTATGAAAAATTTGTGCCCTGGTTGGGTTTTATTATATGCAGAGATGTTGGCTTGAATGGTTGTTTTAGAGTTAGAGACAAATTTTAAAACAAGAAAAAAAAAAGTCCACAGGTTTGTCCCCAGTTGCTTCGCAGGTGCGGATCCGCCTTTACGAAGCTAGTTTCGCATTACCAACCCAGGCCCGCTTTTTCAGATGTAATCTGCAAAGGCGGCCTTGCATCTGCGGACAATATCACGTAGAAGCGACCTCTAGCCTTCCCAATCCATATCGCATCACCGGCCCACCTTACGCAGGTGCGACACTATTCTCGTAGGCGCGAGATGCCTGGAACCAGGAAAGAAATCCACCAAGTCTAAGGTTCTAAGTTGCACCCGAAACTCGTTCCAACCTTTTGAACATACCCAACATGCGCTACATACTTAAAACACATTACAACGAGGTACCAATCTGAACAAGGTAGGACGAAAGGAATGAAAGAATGAGAATCTCTTAGATGTCCTATAACCTCTCGAGGATGGGTACAGACGTCTACGTACGAATCCGCAAGAATCTACTAGACATTGCTTTTGTATGCATGGGACCAGTTAACCTAACGCTCAAATACCAATTTGTCACAACCCAAATCACAGGCCATGATGGCACCTACTTAATCTCACCTGTAGGCGAACCATCGCCAAAATAGTTGTGTTAACTCCATTTAAGTTAAACACGAAATAACAAAATACCTCACTACAATCTAACAGGTTTATGCGAGTAATTAAAAGAAGTGCGGAAAGAAATTCCATTTCAACATTTCCCAAAACCTAGCCTTAAGTGTACAAAAGTCCTAACAGAATCCTTTTATTACTAAATGAACAAATAGAAATTTTCCAAAGGGAAATGACAGGAAATGTGAACTATAAGAGAAATCCAGGGCCACACGTCTGCACAATGGCTCACCCTGAAGCTCTCGAACATAGAGTCCCGATCGATCCAGAGACATCGAACTAGAAAAAGGGATAAGTCTGCACCAAAAAGATGTAGCAAGTGTAGCGTGAGTATAAAAACAACAGGGACTCAGCACCATCGTCGATCGACCCTTGAAAAAACAGAGACGAGGATTAGTCGCCGATTAGTACTACTACACTTAACCACCATTAGTCCGAGAATAAAAATAATAACATGAAAGATTAGTATTTAACCACAAAAGTCCAATAAACAATCCCAAATAGTTTAAGCAGCAAGGATCATCAAACATAGTTTAAGTATGAATGCATGAATATAATTCAAGACCTTTTTCCATACCCCGATACACACATGTTCGAACATTAAGGATTCATAACCAATGGGGGACTCGCGAGGTCCATATACCACTCGGAATACCAGATCACCCAGATCACATCGGGTCCTTAGTCACATTATGCCCCAAATCTCATAACTTAGCCCTGTGGGCTTCGTATGCCTATCTCTTATCCATTCAGCTCAAAATCATCATCACTCCATCCGGAACCAGTTTTCCATGGACCCACAATTGTATCCTAAATAATAATAGGCATGACATATAAAATGAACATGAATATGACATGTAACACAATAAGAAGCAAGAATGTGCAACAAGATTCCATTTAGATTAGCACAAGTCATAAAGGTCTCACCTCAGCTTCTTATTCATTTTTAACGAGTATTTAGGATTGATGTACCACACACATATCAAATAAGATAGACATATAATCAAAAGACAGAAAGTATGAGCTTCAGAGCTCAATCACAGATCCATAAGATCGTACTATCTACCAGCTAGTGCCCAAAGTATGACATTCAGACCAACAATACAATTTAAATATAGAATCACCCATATCATGGCACCAGTACCCCATTAAAGTGCTCATCACCTCACGAGTATCGAGACTCCCTTAGTAACCCCATTATCCCTCTTAATTTTTAGTCCGTCATCACAAGTAGTCTTGCCCCTTCGTAGAGTCTTCAAACGATTCCAATCTGCCCAAATATAGATTATACGTGAGAATGTGAGTCAAACAATACCCATATTAGCCTATAAAAGATTTGATTTTAGAAGGTCAACTCAAAACCCCCATTCTAAACCCCATGGTCCAAATCGTATTTTCATAAAAAGGTCGGGTTCCATAGGGTCAAATTATTGTTCTGGAATATCATACGAGTCTAATGACACCCTTAAAAGCATACTTTAAATACAACCCATAAATCACCCCAAAATAAGATTCCGAGCCTAAGAGGGCAAAATGGGAAATTTGTTCCACATCTATTTGAAGAATTTCTTGTCTCTTAATCTAGGGTTCATAAGCCCACAAAACCCTCACCCTAACACATGATTTCTAGCATGAGATCTCATAATAATTGAAGGTATGATCGAAATAGAGTGATAAGAAGCTTATTCACTTGAAGATCCTTGCCAAAACTCTTAGAATGAAATGAGCTAAAATGAAGTGGGGATATTTATTCAGGTCTGTTCAGAGACTCTCACACCTGCGCCCTATTTCTCGCAAGTGCGACGTCGTACAAGCCTCCCAAATTTGCATCTGCGAGTTTTCATCAAAGTCTTTAGGTCCGCAGGTGCGGACAAAACCTCGCATGTGCGGTCTCACATGTGTGAGCCCAATCTCACGGGTGCGATACACCAGGCACTAGAAAAATCATGAAATTTCAAAGTTTGGCCTCAACACTCAAAACTCTTTCGAGACCTCCATGATACATATTAAATATGCAAACCATTCCTGAAATGCACTACGAACTCACCCGCGCCCCTCAAAATTTCCAAAAGTCTCATTTAGCCCCGGTGTTAACCCCGTTCAACCAACATTTATGAATTTCCAAGACTCCATTTCATTGCTCCAAGCATATCCGAATACATCGGGGATCGCATCACCCCTCCCCGTAAGTCAAAATACTCTCCAGAGGCAAATAGGAAAGGTCAACAGAGTAAAATAGTCAAAATGGTTAAAACGACCTAATGGGTTGTTCCAATAACAGTGCGGAATAATTAAAAGTATTACAACCCCAAAAACCTTGTCTTAACTTGTACAAGAGCTTCTAAAAGAAATTCATTATCCGAGTACTTACATTACAAAACTCTAAGTAAAAGAATGAGATACTGTCTATTGAATATGAAGTAGAAAAAAATAACATAAGAAGAGATTCAGGGCTACAGATCCGACTAGTAGCTCACCTCCAGTCTCTGACAAACATACTCGGAATTAGTTGTGAGGTCTTGAACAATAACCTGGATCAACTCTGCACTCCACAAGGAATGCACCAAGGATAGTATGAGTACAACACTAGTACTCATAGGAATCATAGGCTGACAACGACTAGATAACGCATGTAAAAGGAAGAAATCAACAAGTAGAGCAGATAAGCAATCAAGTACAGTCAACAAACATTTAGTAGTTTCTTTTCTTTTTGGGCTTTACTTGTAGTCTGACTGATTCTTCGATGTTCATTTATCGTTCTTCCACTGATATTCTTATTTTACTTCTTTATGTGGATGATGTTATTTTCACTGGGAGCTCTTCTTCTCTACTCCACCACATTATTTCTCTTCTTTCCCTCTAGTTTCCAATGAAGAATCTTGGTAACCTTCGTTATTTTCTAGGGGTACTGGCTGTGCGATCTTTTGAGTCTATGTTTCTTTCTCAAACTAGTTATATTCAGGACTTGTTCACAAAATTTAATATCCTAAAATTTAAACATGTCTGCACGCCCTTATCATCCAGGACCTCTTTATATTGCTTAAGCCTTGGTCTCTATAGTCATCATGTATTTATTATGGTGAAAGGTAACAGGTACCAAATTAGTTGGGGGGCCAGTAGAGGTGTTGCATATTAGGTGAGAAACAAAATATAATACTTAATCGGGAGAAAATAGAGGTTACAGACATCGGATGGAAAATCAAAAAAAGTACTTAATGAAATAGTTGGGATGCTCCCAAGATGATCTAGAATCAAACATTATCAATTAAAAATGGAGGAAAGGAAAAAAGTAGGGTTAGATGTTCAAAGTCATTCTTAAGTTGGTCCCATTAGCCTAATAATTAGGGATTCCACCTTAGGATGAAGCAATGATAATTGTCTGTTGATAAAGAGAGACTATATATTTTCCATAGAATGAGGGAAGAATCACATGGACTTTAGTGCATGTTCTTGTCTTTTTGCTAACAAAATATTTGTACAAAGTTGGCACAACTAGGATTTATATAGATAGTTTGATGTGTGATCAAGAAGGTCATGATCTAGAATGTGACTTCCATTGCACAACCTAAAGCCTGCCATTATTCAAGTAATCACCTTCAACACTTAAAAAATTGTTTGTCAGCACTTGGTGCTTAAAAGCTACTTAAATTCAACTAAACCAAATGGTCTCTTCATTTGCTTAGGAATATCTCATTCTTCAGTGTCAAGGGCCAAAGAAGCAAGGCACACTACAACAAACATAACAATCGGATGAAAAATATTACTACTACTACTTTAAACTCTTGGGACACCATTCCTTTCATGTTACCACCTTGAGCAGCTATCCTCTTGTTGGTCGAGGTAAGATACTTGTATGTCGACACTCTTATCATCTGGACATTGTCACTGATGTCTTATTATCTCATAACACTCTGCTAAGTTTTTCCTTGTTGACCGGCCTTATGATTCTCATTGTAGAATGTATAGTCCATTTAGCCAAGTTTCCAAAATCTGTTTATTTTTTAAAAAAATTGTCAAAAGTGTCTTTTGAAAAAGTACTTTTGGAGACTAACCATGTTTGTCTAATCAATTTGAAAGCATTTTTGCAAATATTATTATAGTATTTAAAGGTTTCAAAAATGCTTCTGTGGAAAAACTACCTTTTAGAAACTTCTAAAAAACAACTTCTGCTACTATTCAAAAACACTTGTTTTTTCCCCTAAAAGTGGCCAAACACCTCAATTTTCTAAAATAAGTACTTGTTGAAAAAATAAGCACTTATGATTTTTCAAACGTTTGGCCAAACATGCTAGTAGTACCCAATAGTTTGACAGAATGGGTGGCAATGGTTGTCTTCTGCTACCCCAAGGAGCAATTAGTACCTACACTAGGTTCACTTGAAAGCCAACATTTACTTTGTAGTCTCAATATTTATACACGGTTGGCAGTTAAAGCTTGTGGTGCATTGAAAATCTAGTAGAATCTATATGCACAAGCCAAAAGAGAAAGCTTTGATGGAACATTATAGAAAGTACTTAAATAGACATCCCAAAGCCACTAGAATCAGCGTGATCAAAGTCACTATAAGATCAAAATATGAAACTATTGAACAAGTCTGACTTACTACTCCATCTATTTCAATTTATGTGATACTACACTTTTCTTTTTAATATGTCCCAAAAAGAATGTTATATTTCTATATTTAGAAATAATTTAACTTAAAACTTCCCTTTTTACCCTTAATGAAATGATTTACATCCACACAAATATCTTTCGCTTGTTTTAGACCACAAGTTTCAAAAGTTTTGCTCATATGCGGTGCACGGTAACTAAAGATTGTAAGATACCACTACAATGTAAACCTTTCAGGACTCTGGTAAAGACTGCAAAACACTCTATTGCCTAACAGTTAGCTCGGCACAAAGATGGAGGGACCCATCGATGATGTATATGTTAGCTTCATCCAGAAATGTAGTCCAAGCTACGCCAAACAGGTTTCTGCAGCCAATAGTCTTGCCAATTGTGGAAGTGTAATTTCCCTTGTATTTGCTAATGTATCTGTCGCCTGGACTGATATGAGCTGGAAACTCATAATCAACTGCAAGTGATGCTGACCTGTTCTCTTGCATGCCAAGAAACAACCTAAGGCAATGGAATGCACTTTGTTGATCCATGTTGCAATAAGCTGACAGGAAAAACCCAAATGGAAAGCCTGCGAATGAACTCTACCAGAAGGAAAGAGGCTGGCGCGCACATCTCTTTTGAAAACTAAGTAAATAACACACTGCTGACAAGGCATTAAAGCTTTAATAGGTCTATGTTTGTATGCCTTCTCCACATAATGATGCTTCGAGTTATTGTGGTTTATTTTGAGTTGAATTGTCTAATTTGTTTGGTTGTTGTTTGGAAACCTATTGGAATGGTGGTTTAGAAACTTCACTTAGGTTATGACTCAAGATTAAGTGATTATTGTGAAAATTGTAATTATTGTGAGCTAATAGTGATGTTGTAGAACGAGTAATCGTAGGCCGACCCTAGTCTTCATTTTCATTGGGATCGGTCGACGATACTGCTGAGTACCAATTGTTATTTGTACTCATGCTACACTTGTTGCACTCTTTTCGTGTGTAGATTCGGTGCCCAGTACCAGCGGTCCTCGAGACTATTCAGCTGCTCATTGAGGAGGCCATTTCAGAGAGTTCGAGGTGAGCTGCATGCCAATTCGTAGCACCGGGTCCTCTCTGTCTATCTTTACTTTCTTTCCTTGTTTTCGCTAAGGAAGTCATTTTTATTTCCTTTTTTCTAAGGCACTTGTATATTAAAAAAAATATAAGGACAAAAAGTAAAGATAGACAGAGAGGACCCGGTTCTACGGATCGGCATGTAACTCACCCCGAACTCTCCGGAATGACCTCCTCAACGATCAGCTGAATAGTCTCGCAAACCACTGGTACTAGGCACCGAATCTACATATAAAAAGAGTGCAACAAGTGTAGTGTGGGTACAAAGAACAAGGGGTACTCAGCAGTATCGTCGACCGACCCCAACGAAAATGGAGACGAGGGTTGGCCTACGATTACTACTTCTACACAACCGCTATTAGCTCACAATAATGACATTATTCACAATAATAACTTAATCTGGAGTCATAACCTAGGTGAAGCTTCTCAACCACTATTCCAACAGGTTCCAAACAACAACCAAGAAAATCAGACAATTCAACTCAAAACAAACCACAATAACAACCAAAAAGATATAATACATGATATGGTATGGAATGTAGATGCAATGCAAGGCTTGCAATCATCTCCTTGTACACACATGTTCGAGCATTAATGAATCATAACTGATGGGGGACTCGTGAGGTCCATATACCAACCCTACATTCTTAGATCTCCAGATCACATTGGGTCTTAGCCATTTTAGGCTTCCAAATCACAACACTCACCCTTTTCGGGCCCACATTTCCTGTTATATAGTCTATCTGTCTCAAAATATCATCATCACTTCATCCGAAACCATTTCCCATCGGACCTTTCACTAATACCATCAATGCATCTGAGGTGCCATAATAAGCATGAATAGAGCATGCAACTAGATAAGCAACCAATGCTAGGCAATAAAGAATAAATGTTTAGCTTATTTCCACTTATAAATGAGTATTAGGAGTGATAATAAACATAAAAACATGTATATAAAGGAGCTCATATCCCAACCACATACACTATCATTCTACGCTACAAGCAAATTCACAAAGCATGGCATTCAGACCAGAATATATAATTGAAAGTGAAAAAATACCCTTAATAGGAATTACCGGTATCTAATATGAGTGCTTGTCACCTCACAAGAATCGAAACCCTCCTACGTTACCCCATTGTCCCCTCTTATTAGTGTAACGACCCGTTTGGTCCTTATTGCTCTTTTGACCCATTTACCCCAGTTGACCCTTCCTCGAGCCGTGTTAGTATGATTTTTACCCGCGTGGATGGGCGATATATTTCCGGAGGTTATCGGTAAGTTCTAGTAGGATTTGGGGAATCTATAGTTGTAAAGTGAAAAACCTTTGATCAATAGTTGACTTTTGGGTAAACATGCCATAATTAAATTTTGACAGTTCCATTAGGTCCGAAATGTGATTTATGACTTAGTGAAGTCATAGACTTGGTTCCCGAAAGATTTGGGTGTGATTTGAGTCATTGGTGGAGCAACTAGTTAAGTTAAAGAGTTAGAGTTGACCAAGGTCAACATGGGGTCAAGATGACCTCGTATCGATGTTTTGAAATTTCCAACTAGTTCGTATGATGATTTCGGACTTGTCCGCAGGTTTTGGTGAGATTTCGAAGAGTTTTGGATAGATTTGGGTTGTGTCGCACTCATATTCGATGTTTTAGCCATAGCTCTTTGGCCATAAAAGGTACTACATAGATCAAATGATCTTTGTTTTGTGTTTCTATTAAACCATTAGATCTGTATCGTAATTACAAAGCCATAGAAAAAAGAATCGTCGCATTTCGCCTTCGTATGAGGGAGTTATGATCATTTTAGTACGGACAACGATTGTTGTATCGGGAGGTCCGCTGCAGCTAAGCTAGTGACACTGTAGCAAAACTAGTGACTGTTGCAGTGAAGCTAGGGACCACCGCAGTGGTCGACGGGGGCAGAAACCTACTTTTATATTGCAATTCTGAGTCATTACCCACAAAACCCCAAATATAGTTTTTAAGAGAGAAAGATGCAAATTTTATTCCATTCATTGGTGAAAGCATCTTCGAGGGTAAGTTCCCATCTTTATTTGTCCCTTTACCTTTCTTCTTTAAGTTCCATGACTAGTTAAATGTTCTCTAATGGTGAAGGAAAATCCTAGAACCCTAGAACTAGTAAACCCTTAAATAATTGATGGTTGTTGATTTTATTGTTGTTTAATCATCTAAGAGTATAGATTATCACTTTCTAGGATAATAATTTGGTTATTAATGATGTGAATTGTATATTGAGACTTAGGGTTCTCAAAAAATGAGAACTTTGGCCTAAAATCTTATTTGGAAGGGATAAATTGATTAGAAACCCATAAATTGGAGGATAATGATTGTTGGGGCTGAAGTTATGATAAATTCACCATTAAAAGATGGTTTCACCCAATTGAAAAGGGTATAAGTAATTGGGTCTTGTTCCCCAATTGTTGTTCTTGTTTGATTAAAAGGTCTATTGCTTAGTTAGCTATATATTGCTAGACTTTGATCGTTATGAGGTGCTTTGGAAACATAAGGCTCGTTGGAGTAGTTCGTGGCTCCTGTTCTACATTCGAGGTAGGCTACGACTTACTTTAGTTAGACTTTGACTAGCGAAACATATATATTGTGTAGAATTGACGGGCGAAAGCATGAATAAATCTTCAGACAAAATGTCTAGTTGGATATTACCTAGGTTGGTATGACTTCTGATTATATGGGCTTGTCGCCATTACTTTATGTATTGAATAGGAGGTGTATTTGTTGTGATATGAGGAGGAAGGAGTTAATATATACTCGTGTTGTTAATTGTGGCTTGTTGCCCTGTTATTATGATTAGGCTTGTTGTCTTAATTGTTGTGTTGTGATGCGTGTTGCACTTACTTTTGTGTTGTTATGTCATTTATCATTGGAGAAAGGAAGAACAATGAGATTAGGCCTGAATCGGTGCTGCGTAGTTATAATGATATCATGCATGGCATACATTCTCATTTCATATGTATATTGATATCAAATTTTGACTTGGTACTGATGATGATACATGAGAAAATGGAGCACTTTGATGACACAAGACTTAGTTATGAGGTGTGCTCACGATATTTGGAAGAAGAGGTGACATAGACTCTTTATGTTGATTGAGATGGTTTGTATGATTCATTCATAGTTGAGCTGATTTATGTAAGTCCTGATATGGCTCATGGCATTGTAACTTGCATTTTCATTAGCATTTGATTTCATTGATTTCATTTAGACTTGAACCATATTTTGAATACTCATCTTGCATACAGTATATGCTTAAAAGGCACATCTGACATGGGGTGAGGATGTGCCATATCTTGTTATATATGTAAGGCACATTTGACAAGGGGTGAGGATGTGGCTTAGTTATGCGCTCGTGATCCGAGGTCAGTTCCGGAGCGATTGATACATGGACACCATAGGTTCCCTACAGGTCATGACTATTGGGCAAAAATACCATTAGCACGTGTGTACAAGTTTAAAGTATTTTACCAGTGGATTGCATTACATTGTATTACACATCATTACATATTATCATGCATCATCATACGACTCTTTATTTCTGAATTAGTATGGTGGCATGGATCGGATTATGGTGCCATGGATCAGATTATGGACTGAGTTAGATTGCTGGGTAGTGACTCTGCCTAGGTCAGAACTTGGGTTGTGATTATCGATTGAGATTATTGTGATAAGACAGACTTGTGGTTTAGAAGCTTCATCTTAGGTGGAGATTTAGTTTTGGGATATTCTGTGACTTGTTTTGAATATTGTGTGCTTACCTGCTTATCTTGTGGATTTTATGCTTATATGCGTGAACTAATCTTAGTCGGCCTATAACGCTTACTCAATACGTGTTGTTTGTACTGATGCTACTATTGTTGTACTCTTCTTTTGAGTGCAGAGCTTGTTACTAATTCCAGCTCCTGTCATCGAGAGTGATCTGAGTCTACTTGATAGAGATTTCAGGGTGAGCTTTGGCTAGATCTGTACCCGGAGACTCTTCCTTTGTATATAACTGTCTATTTTGTATTCTTGAGACATATATGTTATACTTGAGATTTGTATTTCCCATCAGACTTGTATCTCGAAATAGTGACTCTTATACTAGTCCAGACCAGATTTTAGGGTTGTTATTACTTTTGCATTTATTACCTATATGATTCGAATCTGTTAGCTAAATTATTGTCTATTTCGGCATAATTCTTATAAATGATTAAAATGATTTGGGAATGGTTCGTCTACCTGGGGGGACAGTGTAGGTGCCATCATGATTCACGAACTGGGTCGTGACAATTAGTTATATTTTAACCAACCATAACACTTAAGCTAAGGTATACAGTCTCAACATGTCATGCCCCGAACCATGGCCTAGGCATAACACGACACTCGGTGCCTGACTGCATGTGACAGAGCGAACTAACTGGCTGGCTGGATCAACATGTGGTATAACTGGAAACAGAAATTAAATACACAACATGCTGATCTACTAAAAGTCTGACTAAGATATCATAAATGCGGAAATACTAAATAAGTCTGTAAGCATAAATAAGTAGCCGATAAGGCTAACACCAAAAAGCCTACTAACATCTGATTGACTGGACTATAGTCTACAAAGCCTCTAAAGAATACTAAAATGCTAACCATTTACCGAGACAAGGCCCTCGGCATACCTTACTAACCGAAAATACTGTAAAGACTGATAAAGAGGGATAATTCCCTGAAAGACTGGGATCACCAATAGCTGGTAACAGATGTCCTAGCATGCAGAATAGTCAACCTGTAAATCGTTACCTGCATCGTGAGATGCAGGCTCCGAGCAAAAGGGATGTGAGTATATTTGAATTGCACTGATATGTAAAGCAACTGAAAGAAAGAAATGTAAGTACTGAAATTGAAACCGATCTGCTAACTGATAAATGATAACTGAAGTGAACAAAAGAAGTAATGATAAGAATACTTCCTGTTCTGAACGGAGAATCACCTTCTTACTAAGAACATAATATGTGGGCTCAGGCCTAATATAAGTGCACAAGTCTGTGGCCTCGGACGCAAGTATACATATACATAAACTGTGGCCTCAAGCCCAAAATACAGGTGTTCAACATCAATCAATTTACATAAAGGAACAGAGAATCGTGCCGAAAAGTACAACACTTACATATGAGCAATGATTCATTGAGACATGTATCCATGAACTGATTATGGAGTTTAAAGCATTAACTGTTCATAAGCATACTGAGTTTCCATGACTGAGACTCATGGGATAGCAAACACGAGTCTATACTAATTACTTACTGGGTTCACAATATTAAAAATGGTAATCATGAACAACTACGAAACTATATTCTCGAAGGATAGAAGTTCTAAACTTTTCATAAACTAGGGTATAATCTCTATTTCTGATGCAACTCATAATAATCATGAAGAATGAGGTGTGGGAAAAATCAATAACATTCCCATACATAGATAGTTAGCCTCACATACTTGTAATCGCTCCAATCTAAAAAACTAAACTGCTTCTTTGACGAAGAACACCCAAACCCTAGCTTTGAATCGCTTGAGAAGGATTTACCTTGGAAATCCTATGTTTTGGTTGAAGAATCATGTTGCTAATCATAAATTAATGTTAGAAGTACTTAGGAATCATTAGAGCGATCTTACCTTGCTTAGGGTTTTAGATCGAAATTGGAATGTCTGATAAATGAAATTTTGAGTTAAAGTGTTGAAGTTATAGCACGGGAATTTGGACCCCCAGGCTCGCTGAGCGAGCTCCAAAGACAGGGGTGACCTCGCTATGGGCCGCGCTCAGCGAGCTCCCCCGACATTTTGGACTTAGTCAATTTTCTTGAGTTTTTCCACTTTTGGACCTCTACCTCGCTGAGCGCGGTCTATGGACTTCTCAACGAGCTTCCCTATCCATTTTAAACTTAGTCAAAATTTCACGTTTTTCTACTCGTCGATAGCGTTCAGTAAAATAGGCATAGCTCCTAGCACAGAGCTCCGTTTGAGCTCCACCTTCTATGGATGGAAAGGTATTTCAATGTACTACAAGTTCATTAAGGAACCTTTTCCAAATTATCAATGAATCAAGGGGTTATGGGTGCCCAAATTAGGCATGTCAACCATTTTCGCAACACGTACAAACTTTTAAATTTTCTGCTAAAACTCTAACATTATAGGTCTAACCTTAGTTCTAAGATACAAGGTGTAACATTATTTGCCCCTTGGGATCATTTATCCTTGAATGATGGTCTTGGTTATACCGCGACTAATTCTGACACTCTACAGAAACTACGGTAGAGTTTATTTTGTAAATTAGAAACCTGAAACTGACTAGCTGAGAGACGTGATTACTGAACTGACATGAACACATGCTTACTGAACTGAATATTTACTAAACTAACTGAATACTAAGCTGACTGAATACTGGACTAACTAAATACTGAAAGACATGGAGACTATTATATAAGGTCTGAATGAAAAGGTTAATTACCTCCAACATTTTTGCTTGCTCTTCAAAGAGATGGGGATATCTGGACTTCATGTCCTCTTAGGCTTCCCACATAGCCTCTTTACCTTTCTAATTTATCCATAGTACTTTCACTAAAGCAATCTCTTTAGTTCTCAACTTACGAACTTGACGATCAAGAATTTCCACTGGACTCTCTTCGTAAGACAAACTATCTTTAACCCCCGTGATCTCTGTAGGAATAACTAAAGACGGGTCTCCCATGAATTTATTCAACATAGACACATGAAACACTGGGTGTACAACAGCTAATTCTTGTGGAAATTCTAACTCATAAGCCACTTGCCCGATCCTTCGCAAGATTCTATATGGCCTAATATAGCGGGGACGAAGCATTCCCTTCTTTCCAAATATCATAACACCTTTCATAGGCTAAACTTTCAGGAACACCCAATCATCAACTTGGAACTCTAGGTCTCTATGCCGCACGTCTGAATAGACTTTTGGCAACTATGATCCATCTTCAGAGGCTTTTGAATCAACTTGAATTTCTCCATAGCCTGATAAACAAAGTCTGGTCCGAACAAGTCTGCTTCGCCAACTTTGAACCAACCAACCAATTGGCGTTCTACACCTTCACCCATACATAGCTTCGTATGGTGCCATCATGATACTCGAGTGGTAGTTGTTGTTATAAGCGAACTCAATGAGTGGTAGATGATCATCCCAATTACCTTTAAAATCGATAACACAAGCCCTTAACATATCCTTCAGAGTCTGAATGGTACGTTCTGCCTGGTCATCTATTTGAGGATGAAACGTTGTGGTGAGGTTCACCCTTGTGCCCAATTGAATTGAGCACCACGATCTGAAATGATAAACAAAGTCCCATGCAATCGAACGATTTTCTGGATATACAACTTGGCATAATCCTCTGCTGAATCTGTAGTCTTTAATGGTAAAAAGTGAACTGACTTGGTAAGTCAGTCTACAATCACCCAAATCGAATCATGCTTCCGAAACGAGCGAGGTAAACCTGTTATGAAGTCCATGTTTATCATCTCCTATTTCCAAACAAGAATTTCTATACTCTCAGCCAAACCACCAGGCCTCTGGTGCTCAACTTTCACCTGCTGACAAATTGGACACTTAGCCACAAAATTTGCTACGTTTTTTTTCATGTCATTCCACCAATAAATCTCCTTAAGACCATGATACATCTTTGTGGAACCTGGTTGAATAGAATACCTAGAATTGTGGGCTTCAGACATGGTTCGATCTCTGAGCCCATCTACGTCTGGAACGCATAGTCTGCCTCTGTACCTCATAGTACCATCATCTCCCCCTTATTTAAAAGCCGTAGTCTTGTGTTTATGAATCCCCTCCTTCAGCTGTAATAAGTAGGGATCACTAAACTGTTTTTTCTTCACTTCGGCTACTAAGGAGGATTCAGCCTTATTCTAGACAATAACGTCGCGATCGTTGCAGTCCAGAAGTCGAACTCCTAGACTTGCTAAGCAGTTGAATTCCTTTGTTATAGTTCTCTTTTCTACATCAACATGGGCTAAGCTCCTCATAGAATGCCGACTGAGAGCATCGGCTATAATATTTTCTTTCCCTGGTGATAGAGGATAGCAACATCATAATTCTTAAGCAATTTGAGCCATCTTCTCTATCTAAGATTCAACTCCCTTTGCTTGAAAATATACTAGAGACTCTTGTGATCCGTGAAAATATCAACATGCTCTCTATACAAATAATGGTGTCAGATCTTTAGCTCGAATACCACGACTGCTAACTCAAGATCATGAGTCGGATAATTCTTCTTGTAGGGCTTAAGTGTTTTAGATGCATAAGCTATAACTTTGCCATGCTGCATTAAAACACATCCAAGACCAACTCCTGAGGCATCACAATACACTACGAACCCTTCGGTTCCTTCTTGTGGTGTCAAGACTAGATCTGAAGTTAACCTTTCCTTCAACTCCTCAAAACTCTTCTCACAAGCATCTGACCACTGAAACTTGACCTTCTTCTGAGTCAGTCTAGTCAAAAGGGATGAGATAGAGGAAAATTCCTCTATAAAATGCCTGTAATAGCTTGCGAGACCCAGAAACCTTCTTATATCGGATACTGAGGTGGGTCTAGGTCAATTCTTCACTGCTTCTATTATTTGAAAGTCCACCTTCACACCTTTGCCTGAGATAACATGGCCTAAAAACGCTACTGATTTTAGCCAAAATTCACACTTAGAAAATTTCGCATATAGCGTGCGATCCTTTAGTGTCTGGAACACAGTTCTGAGATGCTCTGCATGGTCAGTCTCACAATGGGAATAAATCAAGATTTCATCAATAAACCCAATAATGAATAAATCAAGATAAGACTTGAAGACCCTGTTCAAAAGGTCCATGAAAGTTGTTGGTGCATTCATCAACCCAAACGACATCACCAAAATTTTGAAATGCCCATAACTAGTCCTGAAAGCTATTTTAGGAATAACAACTTCCTTAACCTGCAACTGATGGTACCCTGATCTGAGGTCAATCTTAGAATAACACAAGGCACCCTGAAGTTGATCCAATAAATCGTCTACTCTGGAAAGAGGATACTTGTTCTTGGCGGCGACTTTATTCAAATGTCGATAGTCAATGTACATACGCAAGGACCCATCCTTCTTCCAAAAAAACAAGATTGGTGTGCCCCAATGCGAGACACTTGTCCTTATAAATCATTTATCTAGAAGATCTTTCAACTAGGCTTTTAGCTCTTTTAACTCTGTTGGAGCCATTCTATAAGGCGGAATAGATATTGGCTTTGTGCCAGAAAGTAGATCAATTCCAAAATCAATCTCCCTATCAGGAGGGACTCGGGGGAGATCTTCAGGGAACACTTCTGGGAACTCATTTACAATTGGTATAGACTCGAAAGTGGGGATCTGAGCATCCGAATCACTAATTCGAACTAGATGGCAGATATACCCTTTAGAGATCATCTTTCTGCCTTTAAGATAGGAAATAAACCTACCCCTAGGTACTACTGCAACACCCTTCCACTCTAAGATTGGATCACTAGGAAATTTGAAACTTACTATTTTGGTTCTACAACCCTCTGTGGCATAACAAGACTCTAATCAATCCATACCCAAGATTCATCGAAATCTACCATCTCCAATTCTACTAAGTCTGCTACGGTAATGTGATGATATAATTTGACTGGACATCCCCTATAAATATGTCTAGCTATAACTGATTTTCCAACTGGAGTGGATACTTCAAAGGGTTCACACAACTTTTGTGGTTCTCTCCCAAAATTTCTTAGCAATATACGGGGCTACATAAGATAGGGTGGATCCTAGATCCATAAAAGCATAAACATCAAAGGTGAAGACTGTTAGCATACCTATGACAACATCTCCACAAGGCTCTATATCCTTACGGCTTGCCAGCACATATAGATAGTTCTGACCACCGCCCGTATTGCTGGACTTTGATGCACCACGCCCCTATTGGGCATGAGAATTGCAAGGAGTTATTGAGTTTGTGGATTGAGCAACATTACTTTCAGTATTATGTCTTGCTGATGGATAATCTCTCAAGAAGTGGCCTTGTTGACTGCACCCATAACAACCATCCATGTCCGAATGACGCACTCCTGAGTACCTATTTCCATACTTGTGGCAAGTAGGGTGCTGAAAACCTCTATTGTCCATGCTTGTCTGTGACTGTGAGCCTGTTGTGCTAAAATTTCTGTTACTCTTATTAAACTTGGACCTTTGAACTGATGGCTGAAAAACTGGTGATTACCACTGCCTTGGGATCCCCCATGGCTAAAATTTCAAGCAGACTTAGCTCTCTTGCTGAATTCCATGTAGTTCTCTTTCTATAGCCGCTCTTCTTCCTTCAGCCTATTTTCGTTCCCTTGAATGAAGGAAACCATCTTGGTAATGGTCATGTCATTATTCTGAGAAGCTATATTATTATCAACAAATAATTCATCGGAGAGTCCCAACACAAACCTGCTAACTCTGGCCCTCATATAGCGTACCATTTCCGGAGCATACTTGGCCAGATCGACAAACTTGAGGTAGTACTCATTCACACTCATCACATTCTATTTGATTCTTTCAAACTCTAAAGCCTTAGCTTCCAGACCTTAAAGGGTAGAAAATGCTCAAGAAACGCGTCTACAAACTCCTGCCAAGTCGCAGGAGCCGCCTCTTCCCCTTGTGACTCTTCCCAAGTATCGAACCAAGTGTTAGCAATATCCTTCAGCTAGTACACAGCAAACTCTGCTGCCTCTGTGTCTATAGCATGCATCACTCGGAATATTTTCTGAACGTTATCAATGAAGTTTTGCGGATCCTACTCATCTTTGGATCCCGTGAAAACTAAAGGTTTTATGTTGAGGAATTCCCTGGACCTAGAACTACCTGTCCCATCAGTAGAACTTGCTCCCTACCTATGAACTTGAGTAGCAACCATCTGGGTGAGAAACTGGATAGCTCCCCTGACATCTATGTTCGAACCACAGGCGGCGGAGTAACTGGGACCTCCGCAGGCCCTCTAGTAGCAGGTGGGGGTGCAGGAACTGATGTGGCTCCTTAGTTCTGGGTGTTCTCTTCCTGAGCAGCATTAAACGTAGCCCTTTTGCTAGTAGCAGAAGTCCTCTTGGTGTACTTTCTCTTCGTAGGCATTTTCTAAAATACGTAACTTGCCCGACTTAGAAGGATTCCTGAAAGCATATCTCTAACTGCACGATCTAGAGTATGAAAGAAGTGAGCCAATCCTAGATGTCTTGGTGGTCAACTGTTTACATGTGTAGTGCGCACACACACATAAAAGTGACCCCACTGGACACGACTTTATAGAATCCCTACCAAGCTTTGTCACACCACAAACCTTAGCCTGGGCATAACACGACACTCGATGTCTGACTGCATGTGACCGAGTGAACCAACTGGCTGGCTGGATCAACATGTGATATAACTAGAAACAGAAATTAAATACACAACATGCTGATCTACTAAAAGTTTGACTAAGATATCATAAATGCAAAAATACGGAATAAGTTTGAAAGTATAGATAAGTAGCCGGCAAGGCTAACACCAAAAAGCCTGCTAACATCTGACTGACTGGTCTATAGTCTACGAAGCCTCTAACGAATACTGAAATTCTAAATGTTTACTGGAAGAAGGCCCCTGACATACCTTACTAATCAAAAATATTGTAAAGACAGATAAAGAGGGATAATGCCCTGAAAGATTGGGGCTCACCAATAGCTGGTACGAGATGTCCTAGCACACAAAATCGTCAACCTATAAATCATTAATCACGAGATGCAGGCCTCGGGTAAAAGGGATGTCAGTGCATTTAAATTGCACTGGTATGTAAAGCAACTGAAATAAAGAAATGTAAGTACTAAAACTGAAACTGATCTGCTAAGTGATAATAGATAACTGATAACTGAAGCGAACAAAACAAGTAATGATAAGAATACTTCTGTTCTGAATGGAGAATCACCTTTTTATTGAAAACATAATATGTGGCCACAGGCCCAATATAAGTGTACAAGTCTATGGCCCAACCCAAGTATACGTTTACATAAACTGTAGCCTCAGGCCAAAAATACAGGCTTTCAACATTAATCGATTTACATAAAGGAATTGAGAATCTTGCTGAAAAGTATAACACTGACATTTGAGCGATGATTCACTGAGACATGTATTCATGAACTGATTATAGAGTTAAAAGCATTAATTGTTCATAAGCATACTGAGTTTTCATGACTGAGACTCATGGGATAGCAAACATGAGTCTTTACTGATTACTTACTGATTTCACAATATTCAAAATGATAATCATGAACAACTACGAAACTATATTCTCAAAGGATAGAAGTTCTGAACTTTTCATGAACAAGGGTATAATCTCTATTTCTGATGCAACTCTTAATAATCATGAAGAACTAAGTGTGGGAATATCAATAACGTTCCCACATGTAAATAGTTAGCCTCACATACTTGTAATTGCTCCAATTCAACGAACTAAACTGTTTCTCTGACGAAGAACACCAAAACCCTAGCTTTGAATCGCCTGAGAAGGATTTACCTCGGAAATCCTATGTTTTGGTTGAAGAATCATGTTACTAATCATGAACTAATGTTAGAATTACTTAGGAATTGTTAGAGCGATCTTACCTTAACGTGGAAGGATGAGAAAAGGAGGAAAACGATTGCTTAGGGATTTAGAATGAAGTTGGAATGTCTGATAAATGAAATTTTGAGTAAAAGTATTGAATTTATAGCACGGTCATTTTGGACACTAGGCTCGCCGAGCGAGCTCCAAAGCGAGGGGTGACCTCGCTATGGGCTGAGCTCAGCGAGCTCCCCTAACATTTTGGACTTAGTCGATTTTCTTAAATTTTTCCACTTTTAGACCTCTACCTCGCTGAGCATAGTCTATGGCGAGCCCTTGCCTCGCTTTGGGCGAGCTCCCCTGTCCATGTTACATTTAGACAAAATTTCAGGTTTTTCTGCTCGTCGACAGTGTTCAGTAAAATGGGACAAACTCCTAGCACAGAGCCCCATTTAAGCTCCACATTAAATGGATAGAAAGGTATTTCAACGTACTACAACTTTCATTAAGGAAACTTTTCAAAATTATCGTCGAATCAAAGGGTTATGGGTGCCCGAAGTAGGCCTGTCAACCATTTTCGCAACACGTACAATCTTTCAAATTTTTCTGCTAAAACTCTAACGTTACAGGTCTAACCTTAGTTCTAAGATATGGGGTGTAACACAACATGCCTGGTAAGAAGTCCAAAATCCCAGCAGAGCCTTGCCCTTTATTAAAGCCTCTGAACGATCCCAATCTGTTTAAAAATGGATCAATCGTAAGAATACGAGTCAATTAACACTCATAATGCCTTATAAGAAATTCAGGTCTAGGAATTCAACATAAACCCCATTCCAAACCCCAAAGGTCAAATCCATAATTTCATTGAAAGAACGGGTTTAAGATGTTCTAATTCTTAAACTCGGAAGTCATACCAATCTAATGATACCCATATAAACATGATTTAATTCCGAACCCAAAAAGTCACCCAAAATAGGATTCTGAGCCACGAAAGGCAGATAGGAATTCAGTCCAAAAGTAGTTTACCCAAGACTCATAGAGTCTATATACCAAATATGAATGAAATTTATCCACAAGTTCATGCTTAATTGAAGAAAGTCTAAGTTTAAGCCTATGGTTCATGAATCATCTTTTCCCCCAATCTAAAACAATTCTGAGAATGAAACCTATATTAATCCATGAAATAAACATAAAAGGAGGGTTAGATTCTTACCCCAAGGATATATCTTGCAAAATCTCCCAAAATCCTCTAAAACCGGTCTCCAAAAATATATTTTAGTTAATGAAGAGTTAAATCACGATTTGAGGTTTTAAAATTTGTTCAGACATAAAACCTTCTTCGCGAACGCGAGAGACACTCATGAACGTGGCCCCTGACCTGGCCCTGGCTTACGCGAACGTGACCAGACCATCGCGAACGCGATGGTCGGTCAACCTAGCCCAGACCTCACTTCCTCTGTATGAATGCGAGGACCTTCTCACGAACGTGACCCATCTGGGTCCTTTAAACCTCACGAACGCAGTGCCTCTTACCGAACACGAAGAAGGACACCAGATAGTTGAAACCAACAATTTTCTGGTTTTTCGGTATTTCACTTCGAGATCCCGAGACTCTTCTGGAACCTTCCGATAGAAAATAAATATGCATCCTAGCATAAAAATATGCTACGAACTTACCGGGGCACTCGAAATTTCCAAAAGAGGTCGTTTTGACCCGGTCAACCCCAAATGACCTAATATTAACTTTTCAACCAAAAGACCAAAATTCCCCCAAGCCCCTCAGGAACCAAAACAACTACTCGACCAAGTGATAATCTACATTACAGAACCAGTGGAATCGATGAGATTTCCAAAATGACACATTTGCCCCCCGATGTTGACTTTAGTCAATCCAACACTTATAAACTTTCAACTTTTCCACTTTCTTACCAAAAACACATCTGATTACCTTGGGAACCTTGCCACCTACCCCCAAAAGTTAAATATACTCTAAAGAAGCTAGGGTAAAGGTAAAATAGTCAAAATAACCAAAACGACGTAACGGGTCATTATAAAAAAATGAAAGAATTTAAAAAATCAGAAAATTAATATTAAATTAATATACTTATGCAAATAAATTTTTAATAATTTATTTTTGCCTCTCATTCTCTTTGAGAGAGTGAAATACACTCTCTTTGCCACCTCAGCATTTATGGAGCAATATATTCAACTTTTAAAATGCCCAGAGGACTAATAGGACCTCCGTAGAGGTAAAGTGTGTAGTTGAAATTTTGGTCAAATGTTGGGGGCTCATTTGACCATTTTCTCTTTTATACAATGCTCAGTTAGTAATATCAAATGCTTATATTCATTTTGTCTAAGTATAATTCAGTCCCTCTGTTTCTACATGTTTATTATTTTGATCAATACTATTTGAATCTCAATATATGCCTATTTAGATTGAATCTAGTCTTATGTACTCATGTATTGTTAAAATATTGTATTAGTTAAACTGGATTACAGTTAAAAATATGTGTGTATTGTTTAGTGTTGTTTGAACTGATTCCACTATAGTAAGCATGTGTTATATGTTATATGGGTTAGTGGTTAGGTTTGTCATACGCCTATTGAACCAACCTAGTGTTAGTGGTTCAATCTATAATCAAATTTGTGTTAACATGTAGTAGTTGAGTTGGGGAAAATGGATGCATCTTGCCGTAGATTTAATATGTGTCAATGTAATAATTCATTCAGTCGTTATATGAGTTTTGACCCTTTTACACCCGTCGACCCAGTTCCCGAGGTATTCGGCTGATTTTAGTAAAAATTGAAAGAATTAGAACCCTTAAGTGAAAGCGTTTGATCAATAGCTCACTTTTGAGTAAACAGACCTTTTTCAGAATTCCGTCGATTCTGTGAGGTCTGAAAGGTCGTTTATGACTTGGTGGAGTGGTGGCTGCTTCGTTTTTTGAGTCTTTTGGGGGCGTTTTGGGTACTTGATTGGAAACTTGACTTTAGCCGTTTGCGGGTTGACCGAGTCAAGGTGACCTCTGTTAGGAATTCTAAGGTCACAAGCTAGTTAGTAGCATGTTTTTACTTGTGTTTACATGTTTGGTTTGTATCCGGGAGGTCTCGTATGGATGTTGGGATTTTGGTTTGAACTTGTGGGTCCGCTCAAGCGGGACTTGGCCCGCAGGAGTGGAAGCTGAGTTATTTAATGAGATCCGTCGAGGCGGGATCACGGAAGCGAGACGTCCTCGCCTCCAGCGATTATCGCTGAATCAGAAACCTTATTTCATTTCCCAACTTCCAATCATTTATCCCATTCACTAAAAACCTAATCAAAGAGAGTATTGTGGGCGATTTTTGAAGAAGTGTTGGTGCAATCATCTCGGGGTAAGTCCTAATGCCTTATTCTAGTATTTATTCTTGATTAATTAGTATCCATGGTTGTTAATGAACTAATGGGGAAGATAAGATGAGAAACCTAGACTATTGATTTAAACCCTTTTGATCTAATTGAATATTTATTGATTTAATCACTGTTTTGTACTATCTAATCATAGGGTAATTAGATTCTACACGTAAACCTTCCTTGCTTCAAGAATTCAAATCATGAAATATGGGTTTCTGTCTAAGTTCTCAACATATTACTTTATTGAATTTGTATAAACAGTTTAAAAGAGAAATCTAATTAGTTGTATTCAACATAAAGAAAGCTTTAAATCCACTAATTCATTGATACCTATCTTATCATACATCTGAACTTTTGGCAAAGATTCTTATTGGCATGATTGTTAGAGGTAACAGTTTGGTTTCACTTTTCTCAATGATGTACAACAACATTATGTAATATGCCTCCTTGATTTCCATTTGTTTAGTCCTTGTGATCACACTTTCTAATGTAGAACTCAAACTAATTGAGGGTGTGATCAAATACATGTGTTTTACTCAATAAATCAGGGGTAAATGTTATATTTCTCCTCCTATTTTCATTCATCTTCTGGGTTTCTGATCCTCTACATTTGATCCTGAATTTTGTGATATATGTCTTTACCTTACTAATCGAGGGTCTATCAAAAACAATCTCTCTACTCTGCAAAGGTAGAGGTAAGGTCTGCGTACATCTTACCCTCCCCAGACCCCGCTTGTGGAATTACACTGGGTATGTTGTTATTGTTGTTGTTGTAGGATTTCTGTCTAAGTTGGGGATTTTGTTGTAATTGATAAAATTGAAGGACCAATTGTGGTTAGAATTCGATGAAATTAAGGAATATGACTATCTAGACTTTGAGTAATGTAATTTTTCCCTTAATTTCCGATTTTTCTCTTGAGGTTCGCTAGGAGTTTTTAGGGATTTTGGTTAACTTTCACAGCCGATTCTTTTTCCGAATAGATAAATATTTGTGGCCATTTTCTTACTTAGAATTGTTAATGTCACGACCCAACTAGGGCCATGACGGGTACTCGAACCTAACTACCGAGCACCACTCATTCTACTTATCCTGCGTTCATTTATTGCTCTCATCCTTCTAATCATAGAGAAACCATTTTCATTTTTAGACATAACTACCTTTATATACATAAGCCCTTCGGCTATCAAAATAATAATATACATGTACATATATACAATGAGGCAAGCATGAGACCATACTACCCACGCATACGTATCTATGAGCCTCTACTATAGCACTAGACATAAGACGGGACAGGACCCCGTCATGCCCAGAATATAAACACAAAAGAATATAATCATAAGTAACACCTCCGGATTAATGGAGAGCCCCTGTGAATCTGCTGATAAGCTCCTACGGATCCGCACCGTCTCCCTGTCTACCTGTGGGCATGAACACAGCGTCCAAAAAGAAAGGACGTCAGCACGAATATTATACTGAGTATATAAGCCATGAAAAGAAACTGGCATAATAAAGAAATCATGAACATGAGGTAAAGATATAACCTGCTTAGCCTTTAAGAGTAAATACATTTTTATACCTATCACATATATCAACATATCACATGTACCATCGTCGTTAACTCACGTTCGGGTAACCATCATACGCCGCCCACTAGTGGTGTCATGTCCGGCCCTCTAGGCACGGCGTAATCATAAGCAGCCCGCATTAGCGGTGACATATCCGGCCATCTAGGCACGGTGTAATCATAAGCAACCCGCATTAGCGGTGACATATCCGGCCATCTAGGCACGGTGTAATCTCATCATCACATACATCTCTTAAAACATGCATAAGAACTTAAGACAACTATCACTCCATTGGGGTGACGTAAGGTCGAGAACCCCCGATTCCATTATGGAGTAGTCATAATTATCATACCTCACCTTGAAGGAACTAGCATCGTAAGGTGGGTCTAGCAGTAATGAATAACATTAAAGAATCGTATAAGAGTCTTTAGCTTCGTAAGAGTATCGTATCATAAGCTTTAGGATCTCCAGGATTTAAACTCATCATCATCATTATCATATTCATGGCGTATTTCTCATCTTTATATCATAAGAAGCTCTCTATCAACATTGACTCGTAGTTCATGGAACGTAAGAATGTCATGGAGAATAAGGATAGTCATATCGTAAGAATCATGCCTTAGAAGGAAGGGACTAGCCTTACATACCTTGTATCTCTTCAACTCTATCGACTAATAGCGTTCCTCTGTAACTTGTGATTCTACCTTCAAGGGAATTCGTACTAAAATTAGATAATCGATAACATAAATATGCTTGAACTAAAGCTAATGAAAATTGGGCAGCATCTCCTTAGTTTCTAAAACTTTCTCCATATCATATAACAACTCCCAAACATTTATAAGAACATTCATAATCTCATAATCCACAATCTTCATCAACCATACATCATTCAATTTTCCTACTCCTATTTCAAGGGCATCCATAACCATGGTCATAATACAATATTGCATTCATCCTCCTATTATGTTTCTCCCATGTTCTTAATAGCGATTATAGCAAGATTCTATTCATAATACATCAACAGTCATGATTCATGTCAACTACTATTTAAGAATACCATTATTTTCACATTTGAGCTCTATATTCTATTTTCTTCCATAATCCAAGTCTTTCAACCCCTCAATACCCTCAATGATAGGAAATAAACATAAAACTCACTTTAAGCACTTGAGAACAAGCCTTGAGTCACTTTACTACATTACAATAAAATCCTCCACTTGCATGCCAAAGAAATTCTTACTCTCCACAAAACCCAATAGGCTCCCTAGTATATAGATCTCTTAAATCTTGGCTTTTGATCTTGATTTCTTGGTATAGATTGTTGTAGAAATAGGGAGAGGGTTCTAGAGAGACATAGAGTTTGTTCTTGGGGATAAATAATGAATTAAAACATGGGAGCTTATATTGATAACCAAGGCTGGAAACTTCCAGATTCGCGGGTCGACGAGCAGGGTTGACGGCTCGTCGATGTGTCGACGGTCCGTCGACATGCGCCGTCGATTCTCCGCCTGAGATATCTGATTATAGAACCTCATCAACGGTGCCAGGCGACTACTCGTCGCCGTGTCGATAGTCCTTCCCTTGGGCAGTCGATGCTGACTGGTTTCAGCAGTTTTCTGAACTGCTCCGATTTGCTCCGATTCGATTCGTTTCACTTATAATTCCCTCATAATGTCAAGAATACATTCTTATACTCCTGTACACATACAAGCTAAAATATCTCATGACCAAAGCTCTGGTGCGGACTACCGTACCGAAGGTGTATACTACCAATAAGCCAAAATCTCCTTGCAATAAAACGGGAGGTGTAACATTTTTCCCCCCTTTAAAAACATTCGTCCTCGAATGTTAAGTTTTCGGGAATCTTACATAAATTTCACCAGAGTTTCCCCTGTAATATGATGCTACCATCCTATCATAACAGTCCATAATAACATTGCCTCACAGGGCCACAACACAATAGTAAGAAATTATGGCCACACACGACCAAAAGCGTAAAAAGAAAGCATACATACCTCATAATATTGAGGTCTCATCTTGGATCTCTTCCGGGGGTTGAAATAAGTAGGGGTACTTGGACTTCATATTTTTTTTCCGCTTCCCAAGTCATGTTTTTTCGGTTATTGTTTCTCCATAAGACCTTGACTGAGGCTACCTCTTTGTTTCTAAGCCTCCATACTTGTCTATCTAGTATAGCAGCAGGTACCTCTTCATAAGCCAATTTTTCTGTAACTTTAATATCCGCTACCGGCACAATTCTAGTAGGATCTCTGACACACTTACGGAGCATTGATACTTGAAAAACTGGATGGACTGATTCAAGTTCTGGAGGTAAGTCCATTTCATATGCCACTTGGCTTATCTTGCGGACAATCTTATAAGGTCCAGTGTATCGAGGACTTAATTTTCCTCTCTTACCAGATCTCATCACGCCTTTCATCGGTGATACCTTTAGGAATACCCAATCACCAACTTGAAATGCTAAGTCTCGCCGACGGTTGTCCGCATAAGATTTCTGGCGACTTTGAACTCTCAATAGTCGGTCTCGGATAACCTTGAACTTTCCCACCGCTTGTTGAATCAACTCAGGGCCTATTACCTGTACCTCTCCTACTTCAAATCACACAATTGGGGATCTACACTTTCTGCCATATAGAGCTCCATACGGGGCTATTTGAATACTGGAATGATAGTTGTTGTTGTATGCGAACTCAATGAGAGGCAAGTGGTCATCCCAACTACCACCGAAATCTAGCACACATGCCCATAACATATCTTCCAAGGTCTGAATAGTACGCTCAGCTTGCCCATCAGTTTGTGGATGAAACGCGGTGCTAAGCCTTACCTGAGTACCCAAACCTTTTTGGAAAGACTTCCAAAATTTAGCTATAAATTGTGCTCCTCTGTCAGTAATAATGGACACCGGGACACCGTGGAGTTGTACAATCTCTTTAAGATACACCTTGCATAATCTTCTGCCGAATATGTGGTTCTGACTGGAAGAAAATGAGTTGATTTCGTGAGTTTTTCCACGATCACCCATATGGAGTCATACTTGCTTCAGGATCGGGGTAACTCTACAATGAAATCCATGTTGATCACTTCCCATTTCCAGGTTGGAATCTCCATTGCTTGCAATAATCCTCCTGGCTTTTGATGCTCAATTTTCACTTGTTGGCAATTTGGACATTGAGCTACAAATTCTGCTATGCCTTTCTTCATTCCATCCCACCAATACGTTAGCTTGAGATCATGATTCATTTTTGTCGCTCCTGGATGGATAGAATACCGAGAAAAGTGAGCTTCTTCTAGAATTTGACGACGTAACTCCACAACATTTGGAACACACAGCCTGTCTCGGTACCTAAGAACTCCATTTGTAGAAACTTCAAATGGAGACTTCTCTTTCTCATGCAATGTATCTCTATAATGGCTCAACTGAGGATCTTTATATTGGTGCTCCTTTACTTCCATAAGGAGGAAACAGTTGGGTTATGAATACCAACTCTTGCATTGCCAAAATCAATTAGACGAACCCCGAGGCTAGCTAGCTGGTGAAGCTCACAGATTAATTCTTTCCTTTCCGTAGGAATCTCACATAGACTTCCCATTGATTTGCGGCTAAGTGCATCAGCCACTACATTCGCCTTTCCGGGGTGGTATAAAATACTCACATTATAATCTTTCAATAATTTCAACCATCGCCTCTGTCGAAGATTCAACTTCTTCTATTTGAAAATATACTGGAGACTCTTGTGATCTGTATAAACATTAACATGTACACCATACAAGTAGTGTCTCCACATCTTTAGTGCATGGATAACCGCAGCCAACTCAAGATCATTGGTCGGATAATTCTTTTCATGTTTCCGCAACTGCCTTGAAGCATAGGCAATGACTTTATCATGCTGCATCAACACACATCTTAATCCAACACCAGAGGCATCACAATACACAACATAATCATCTAACCCTTCGGGAAGTGTCAGGACCGGGGCTGAAGTTAATCTATCCTTCAATTCCTGAAAACTGCGTTCACAAGCATCAGTCCACTGAAATTTTGCTAATTTTCAAGTTAGCTTCGTCAATGGTTCTGAAATAGAGGAAAATCCTTTCACGAACCTCCTGTAATAACCTGCCAATCCCAGGAAACTACAAACTTCTGTCTGTGTTGTGGGCCTTGGCCAAGTCTTCACAGCCTTAATTTTCTGAGTGTCAACTCGAATGCCATCGCCTGAAATAACATCGCCCAGAAAAGTCACAAAATTTAGCCAAAACTCGCATTTTAAAAATTTTACATACAATTCTCGAGTCCAAAGAATTCCAAGGACAATACACAAATGGTCTGTATGCTCAGATTCCGTCCGAGAGTATACAAGAATATCGTCGATGAACACTATTACAAACAGATCTAAAAGAGGTCTGAACACATTATTTATCAAATTCATAAACACCGCCGGAGCATTAGTTAACCCAAATGACATTACCCGAAATTCATAATGGCCATATCTCGTTCGAAAAGCTGTTTTGGGAATATCTTCTTCCCTAACTCTCACTTGATGATAACCTGACCTCAGATCTATTTTGGAAAACCACTTGGTGCCTTGTAACTGGTCAAACAAATCATCAATTCTTGGTAGCGGATATTTATTCTTTATCGTCACCTCGTTCAGCTGTCTATAATCAATACACATCCGTAGGAAAACATCTTTCTTTCGTACAAATAGGACAGGTGCTCCCCACTGTGATGAACTAGGTCTAATAAATCCCTTCTTAAGAAAATCTTTCAATTGAGCCATCAATTTATTCAGTTCTGCCGGAGCCATTCGGTAAGGAGGAATAGATATGGGCTTGGTGTCCGACAATACATCAATAGCAAAATGAATCTCTGTTTTCGGAGGAAGACCTGGGAGCTCATCTAGAAATACGTCCAGAAATTCATTCACTACCGGGACGAATTGAAAAGTTGGTGGCTTTGCTTCAGTGTCATGAACTCGGACTAGGTGATAAATGTAGCCTTTTTCTATCATCTTCCTTACCTTACCTCTGGGACACGCTGTATTACCTTTCCATTCAAGCACGGGTTCTCCCAAATATTGAAATCGAACCACTTTCATGCGACAATTAACATTGGCATAACGTGAGGCCAACCAATTCATACCCATAATCACATCAAAATCTAACATTTCCAGCTTAATTAAATCAACTTTGGTCTGGCGTTCACATACCACAATTACACAATTCTTGTATACTTATCTAGCTATCACGAGATCACCAACCGGAGTAGATGCCTCAAAAGGTTTAATTGGCTCGGGTTTCACCCTAATACGACCAGCAATATAGGGAGTAATATTAAGACAATGTAGAACCCGAACCTATCAATGCATAGGCGTCATGAGAGAATATAGTCAATATACTTGTAACCACATCTGGGGAGGACTTGAGATCCTGACGTCCGGCTAAAGCATAAATACGGGGCTGGGTACCACCTGAACTGGATGCTGCCCCTCTGCCTGTACCTCGACCTGCTGGAATCTGGGGAGTCTGCCCTATCGGACACACAGAAAAAGAAGAACCAACTGCTGACCCCTGTGGGCTGAACCCCACCTCTACCATACCTCGAGGGCCAATCACGCATCAAGTGCCCAGTCTGTCCACAAACATAACAAACATCTGAACCTTGGCGACACGGGCCCGAATGTAACTTCCCGCACTGACTACATCGCGGAACTGGCGGTCTCCGCTGACTATAATCACCCCTAAAATGGGAACCCGAAGCACTCGAGGTCTGACCCTGTCCTGAATGAATGGAGCGATCAAATCTCCTGCCTGCAAACCGAGGGCGTGCACTAGTCGCTGACTGGCCTGAATGTCTAGAATATGACTGCCTCGATCCCCCTCTGTAGTGGCTACTGGCACCCATAGATCTGGCCCTCTTACTCTGCCCTCTATCAATATCGCGCTCACCCCTTTGCGGGTGTTGCTGCTCTTCTAAATTCTGGGCATGGGCCTGAATACGGGAAATGTCCATCCCTTTCTGTAGTGAAGCCGTCAGGCAATCTTTAAACAAATGTGGCCCTAGGCCTCTCACGAACCTATGCACTCTATCTCCCATATCATCCACCATGGTCGGAGCATATTTAGCCAACGAATTAAAGTGAAGACTATACTCCCGGGCACTCATGTTTCCTTAAGAATCTATCCGCTCTAGCTCGACGGACCTCGGGTGGAAAATAGTGGCGGATGAAGGCATCTACAAATTCTTGCCAAACTGGAGGAGGTGTATTCTCTTTTCTGGAAGATACCCAATTATTATACCAAAGAACCGCCACATCCCGGAGTCTATAAGATGCCAACTCCACAGATTTGGTCTCGGAGGCATGAATAATTTTTAATGTCCTCAACATCTCATCAATAAAACATTGCGGGTCTTCATCCGGCTTTGACCCGAAAAACTCCGGAGGATTTAATCTCATAAAATCATGGGCTCTAGTACTAACTGCCCTGTCACTTGGGCCCGAACTCTGCCGTTGTGCCTGGACGGCAACTAACTGTGTCAATAGATGAATAGTTTCGGTCATTTATTTACCCGGAGCAACCGGTGGAGGAACTGTAGGCATAGGAGCTGGAGTTGAAGCCCCTTCTTGTTCTTCTAAGTTAGGCGGAGGGAGAGAGGTATTAGACGGAGCCTCATCATATGATTCACCTTTTTCTACATTAGTTGGCGGCTCCCTTTCTACCCGCCTTTCTATCGTAGTCTTGCCTTTCTGGGCGGCTGTAGTTTTTCTCTTTGGCGGCATCTCTGAAATCATAACACACAGTTAGGGAGGAGAAAATCTTGTAACACGGATCTATCGCACGATTTCATAATAAGAAGAATGGTCATTTTTCCTAAATGCCTTGTAGCCTCCTGTTTATAGATGTGGCGCGCAACACACCATAAACAAGACTCTACTAGATACGGCTCATAGACACTTCCTAGGACTGAACTGCTCTGATACCACTTTTGTCACGACCCAACTAGGGCCATGACGGGTACCCGAACCTAACTACCGAGCACCACTCATTCTACTTATCCTGCGTTCATTTATTGCTCTCATCCTTCTAATCATAGAGAACTAATTTTCATTTTTAGACATAACTACCTTTATATACATAAGCCCTTCGGCTATCAAAATAATAATATACATGTACATATATACAATGAGGAGATCATGAGACCATACTACCCACACATACGTATCTATGAGCCTCTACTATAGCACTAGACATAAGACGGGACAGGACCCCGTCATGCCCAGAATATAAACAGAAAAGAATATAATCAAAAGTAGCACTTCCGGAATAATGGAGAGCTCATGTGAATCTGCTGATAAGCTCCTACGGATCCGCACCGTCTCCCTGTCTACCTGTGGGCATGAACACAGCGTCTAAAAAGAAAGGACGTCAGCACGAACATTGTACTGAGTATGTAAGGCATGAAAAGAAACTGGCATAATAAAGAAATCATGAACATGAGGTAAAGATATAACCCGCTTAGCCTTTAAGAGTAAATACATTTTTATACCTATCACATATATCAACATATCACATGTACTATCGTCGTTAACCCGCGTTCGGGTAACCATCGTACGCCGCCCACTAGTGGTGTCATGTTCAGCCCTCTAGGGACGGTGTAATAATAAGTAGCCCGCATTAGCGGTGACATGTCCAGCCATCTAGGCACGGTGTAATCATAAGCAGCCCGCATTAGCGGTGACACGTCCGGCCATCTAGGCACGGTGTAATCATAAGCAGCCCGCATTAGCGGTGACATGTCCGGCCATCTAGGCACGGTGTAATCTCATCATCACATACATCTCATAAAACATGCATAAGAACTTAAGACAACTATCACTCCATCGGGGTGACGTAAGGTCGAGAACCCCCGATTCCATTATGGGGTAGTCATAATTATCATACCTCACCTTGAAGTAACTAGCATCGTAAGGTGGGTCTATCAATAATGAATAACATTAAAGAATCGTATAAGAGTCTTTAGCCTCGTAAGAGTATCGTATCATAAGCTTTAGGATCTCCAGGATTTAAACTCATCATCATCATTATAATATTCATGGCGTATTTCTCATCTTTATATCATAAGAAGCTCTCTATCAACATTGACTCGTAGTTCATGGAACGTAAGAATGTCATGGAGAATAAGGATAGTCATATCGTAAGAATCATGCCTTAGAAAGAAGGGACTAGCCTTACATACCTTGTATCTCTTCAACTCTATCATCTAATTGCGTGCCTCTCTAACTTGTGATTCTACCTTCAAGGGAACTCGTACTAAAATTAGATAATCGATAACATAAATATGCTTGAACTAAAGCTAATGAAAATTAGGCAGCATCTCTTTAGTTTCTAAAACTTTCTCCATATCATATAAAAACTCCCAAACATTTATAAGAACATTCATAAACTCATAATCCACAATCTTCGTCAACCATACATCATTCAATTCTCCTACTCCCATTTCAAGGGCATCCATAACCATGATCATAATACAATATTGCATTCCTCCTCCGATTATGTTTCTCCCATGTTCTTAATATCATTTATAGCAAGATTCTATTCATAATACATCAAGAGTCATGATTCAAGTCAACTACTATTTAAGAATACCATTATTTTCACATTTAAGCTCTATATTCCATTTTCTTCCATAATCCAAGTCTTTCAACCCCTCAATACCCTCAATGATAAGAAATAAACATAAAACTCACCTTAAGCACTTGGGAACAAGCCTTGAGTCACTTTACTCCATTAGAATGAAATCCTCCACTTGCATGCCAAAGAAATTCTTACTCTCCACAAACCCCAATAGGCTCCCTAGTATATGGATCTCTTAAATCTTGGCTTTTGATCCTGATTTCTTGGTATAGATTGTTGTAGAAATAGAGAGAGGTTTTTAGAGGGTTCTAGAGAGACATAGAGTATGTTCTTGAGGAGAAATAATGAATTAAAACGTAGGAGCTTATATTTTCAACCAGGCCTGGAAACTTCCAAATCCGTGAGTCGATGAGCAGGGTCGACGGCTCGTCGAAGTGCCTTATATTTTTATTTCCTCATTTTTAAGGCACTTCTTTATCAAAAAACAATATTCTTTAAAATTTTATAATAACCATACATGTAAAAATTGGTAAATGGTTTCCTTTATACCGAACATACCCTAAAGTTCTATATATAAAAACAAAAGATTCACGAGGTTCATAACGAGTTTGTTTAGTGCACAAGATTGAAAAAAGTTTAAATGAGAAATAACAGTAAATCTCGAGAAGTTGTGTATATCAAGCACGGAAAGATTTGCTTAGCAACTAGAAATATAAAGAGACACAAATTTAATTGATGTAGCTGCAGATGAAGTAAAAATGATAAATTGACATGCATTAGGGTTGAATCTTGAAAACATTTAAAAAAAACACTAAAAAACATGATTTAGCTAAAAAAAAAAAATAGCTATTAAATAGCTAGTACCTAACATGATTTTTTTATAACTCTTCGCTACCACCAATAAATTTTTAATATTTAGTTGCATATGTTAACAATTTACCCATTGCTTATTCTTTTTTTCTTTTAAGTTATAATTAAGTTTTCTTGTGTGTTTGTGTGTGTGTCGATCTATATGTGAATGTGTGTTTCGCGCGCGTGTGTGTGAGTCAAGCAAATCAACCTGGCCCTAATAATAAAATCTAGGTCAGATACCAGTACAATTTTCTTCCATGAAATGCAGCTCAAATTAATTTTCTTTGTTTCTATAAAATGGTTACAGCTGCAGAAGGATCTAAAAATTACCGAGTAAACCTGAAAAACATCTGGACATCACGAAAATAGAACTGTGGGAGCATATACGACCCCTGAAAGAATATTTATTAGCAACATTCTTGAAGTAAAAAAAATGAAGAAATGCAGCTAGCAAGTTTTTATAAAATTAAAACTTGAATTAATGAATTGCTAGAACTGAATGGAAAGACTTACTAAAAAATGTCTTTGATCATTCATCATATGAGGAAAATAATAAGAGTGAGTTCTTATATCAGTAGCACTTCTGGTGTAGGTGAGTATTTAGTATTTATTAGAGGTGATGTTCATGAGAGGAAAGGCACGTAGCAAAAGAACAAAAGTGTGTAAGGATATATTAAACCAAATTGAAAAATTACAATGGAATATCTCTCAAAGGAAAACAAAGTAAATGATAGAAAAGGGAGGCTCCGGATCTATAAATGTACTAAGAAAAATAAAGAGCAAGTTTTTCCATAGCCTAATATAGCTGATTCACGGGCTATTTAACCTTTCGGGTGCAAGGGTGTTTTTTGTCCTTTTGTATAACCATATAAGTGTTATGGTTGGTTAAAAGTCAACTAATAAGAGAAGACAATGGGGTCACGTAATGGGGTTCCGATACTTGTGAGGTGACGAGCACTCGTATCGGATACCGATAATTCATGTTAAGGGTATTTGCGCACTTTCAATTGTATAGTCTGCTCTGAATGCCATGCTTTGAGCATTATCTGGTAGTGTAGAATGATAGTGTCTGTGATTGGGATATGAGGTCCCTTATATACATGCCTTTTTGTTTATTACCTGTCTTTTTTGTAATCATTTGTGTCTCATCACTCTTAATACTCGTTAAAAATGGAAAAGAGCTAAAGATTGATTCTTTATTGCCTGGCATTGGTTGCTTATCTTGTTACATGCTCTATTCATGCTTATTATGACATCTCATATGCATTGATGGTACTAGTGAAAGGTCCGATGGGAAATGGTTCCGGACGGAGTAATGATGATATTTTGAGACGGATAGACTATATGACAAGTAATGTGGGCCCAAAAAGGGCGAGTGTTGTGATTTGGAAGCCTAAAATGGCTAAGACCCAATGTGATCTGGGAGATCTAAGAATGAAGCGTCGGTATATGGACCCTACGGGTCCCCCATGGGTCACGATTCATTAATGTTCGAACCTGTGTGTACCGGAAGATGATTACAGGCCTTGCACTGCATCTGCATTCCAGACCATATCATTTATCTTGTTGGTTGTTATTGTGGTTCGTTTGAGTTGAATTGTCTGATTTGCTTGGTTGTTGTTTGGAAACCTGTTGGACTGGTGGTTTAGAAACTTCACTTAAGTTATGACTCGAGATTTAAGTGATTATTATGAATAATGTCATTATTGCGAGCTAATAGCGGTTAAGTGGAAAAGTAGTAATCGTAGACCAACCCTCGCCTCCGTTTTTGTTGGGTTCGGTCGACGATGCTGCTGAGTACCTGTTGTTCTTTATACTCACACTACACTTGTTGCACTGTTTTTTTGTACAGATTCGGTGCCTAGTACCAGTGGTCCGCGAGACTATTCAATTGCTCATTGTGGAGTCCGTTCCGGAGAGTTCGGGGTCAAGTATATGTCGATCCGTAGCACCGGATCCTCTCTATCTATCTTTAATTTCTGTCCTTATATTTCAAATAGTTATTTTGTACTCTTTCAGACTTGTACTCTTATATTAGAGGTTCCTGTACTAGTGACACCAGATTTTGGGAGTTGCACTTCTTATTTCGTGTTATGACTATAAAAGGGTTTTAAAGACTTAAATTTAACTTGTATGATATTTCTTCTTGTTTAATCTATCTTTTGTTAGTTTTGGGTTGTGGATGGCTTACTAACTTTGTGGGGGTTAGTGCCTTCACAGCTTATTAAATTGGGTCATGACATTTTTCTTTTGTTTTTGGTCTTTTCTTATTCTTTTTTCCTTTGTTTTCTTCAACCTCACCTCTACCGAAGATGATTTTGGTGACTGAATTTTCGCCGGCAATCCAACCCCTTCAACGAGTCATGCTCATTCACAAGATCCAACAAAAACATCAAAAAAAACTCAAAATCAACTCAAATACCATAAAACACACTGAGGTTAGGGAAATTGAAAGAACATCCAAACGGGTATTGTAGCTTCGGCAGGTCTCAAGTCATAGAAGCAAGGAGCAAGCTCGGGCTACGTACCCTTGATCTCAAATTCAACTCCAATCGAGATAAAGTAACATCCATCCACTGAAAGCCCTTCATCGAGACGGAACAAGAAAAAGGGCAGCCGGAAAATCTCCACACTCCGGCCATGGAAAATTTCAGATCGAAAAAAGATTTCACTGCCGGAAAAGAAAAAAACAAAAGTAGGAGAATGAACAACAACTAGCCAGCACCATTTTGTTGATAAAGATGAAAAATAAAAAGGGCAAGGATAAAAAAGAAAAAGAAAACAGGGGCATTAAAAAAATAGAATAATAAATAAATAAATAAATAAGGGAAAGAATAAAAAAAATGAAAAAAAAGTTTTAATTGAAATTTACACGTGTCAAGTGCGTGCATTTCACCAGCCAACACATATGTGGGTGCAGCTTTTTCAGGGTGTGTATATTCCACTTTTAAAATGCCTGGGCGGGGGGGGGGGGGGGGGGGGTGTAATAGGACCCCCAAAAAGATAAGGTGTGTAGTTGGAATTTCGGTGAAACATTGAGCGCTCATTTGGCCATTTTCTCTTGTTTAAAACTAGTCTAACTAAGAAAGTCTAACACGTTAATGACTAAACAACTAACATAATTTAATCAACTGCTAACAGACTATCTAATTAACAAACACACACAAAAATGCTAATCACATAATTAAACATACAAGAACAAACAAATAAATAACCAAATTAAAACTAAACTAAATAAAGGATAACGAATTACCTTTTATAGTGGAAGCCTTCGTCGAGAATGGAGTTTGAAGATCCTTCTTGCTTTCTCCACACCACAAAACCACTCAAACCGCGAAGAAAAGTAGATTTCAACAAACTAAAACTAATTTTTAGAATAATCAAGAGTTTCGGGCAAATCAAAATCCTAAGTGTCTCACAAATCAGTTCAAACACCTTGGAATGGGTTTTTACCAAATAGAAAGTATATTCGTGTTTGTGTGCTTAATGAGGAAATGGAGTTCTTTATATAGAACTCCAAAAACCCAATAGCTAGGGTTTGTACCGATCTGGGACTAGTGGAATTGGGGGGCAATTCTTCTTGCATTCCCTCCAATTGTGTGACTAACCAATCAAAACCTAACATTCGAAATCACAAACAAGACAAAAATAATTAAGGGAAAGTGCATAAAAAACAAAAGAGGGGCAACCTTAACTCTTCAACGGCTGAAGTGTGTGGCGCAGATGAGAGAGGGCAAGAGCATTAATTGCACTTTCCCAAAATGGCTTGATAGTACTGAAGAAAGCACATACGTCTGAAACATTGCCAATTCCGGCAAAATCGTGACGTGAAGGTGGAGAGTACATAGGCAGCTAGGGTTTTCAACAAAACCTTTGTTGAAATGAAAAATGTAAACATGTCGTTTGGTATATGCATGTAGAAATAGGGAGTGATCCGGGTCGACGCATTGCGAAATGGCTGCTAGCCCATGTAGTGTAATCCCACGAGAATTAAGAGGGAGAAGGAACATTTTTGCAAGAAGGGTTATAATTAAAACTTCAACTTATGAAATCAACATTTCAATTGTAGCTATTTTTCAAGTGTAGTATTTAAATACTCATTTCAAAAGTGACCATAATTAACACATAAATAAATTGACAATTTTAATTTAATCAACTTCAGAAGTAATCAATTGAAGCTAAATGAATTGTGAAATTGAGATATAATTGATTTCCATATTTAATTAAACAAATTTCCTGATTTAATGGAGTTAAATATTCATCAACAGTTTAAACAATTAGTTAAATAATTGTTTTCACTTTTTTTTTTAATTAAACCCTTGATAAATATGTTTGAAATGCTTTAAAATATACAAAATATGCCAGATGATATACAATAATATACTTGATGATATTTGCCAAATGAAATGGCAAATGTCGCCGAAATAATTTTGTAAAATCATTTTTGACTTGCAAAAATGTATATTCCACTCTGTTTGTGGCTCAAGAACTTTGAATAATTAAATAAAATTATGGGAGGGAAAAAATAGGTGTCAACACCTATCTGAGTGAACTGTTATTAATTCTCATTGTGAAACTTATCCTTGTTGATTGCCTGGCGTATTGTCCAAAACATTTATGTGCAACCAAATTTCTTACAGTTTATATCTAATGAATTATCTTTGCATTTCATATAGTTGTTGACTGATACTTATCATGCAAGGTCAAACAAGAAGATAAGCAATAATTACAAGGAACAAAAATAATTATACAGGATGTTACATTAATGAATTTATGTTTCTCTTTTCAGCCTAGCGTCCTCAATAATTTTCAAAGAATGAAGGGATATGGCACTAGTACCCTCCTGAACTTTACCCAAAGTTCCAGCGACACACTTTACCTTTACGAGGGTTCTATTACCCCCTCCCCCAAACTTTTTTTCTATATTTCTTTGCACCTTATATGCTGGCATGGACCAAAACCCCAATTACAATAGATGTGGTGTATACACACGCCTGACACATCATTTAATCATTATGATTTATTTTTTCTCATTTCTTCTTCATTCATTTTCCTCTCCTTTGATTAGTAGCAAAAATGGAGGTGATTTTGTGAAATAGGTTGCAGTTATGGAGTGAATATTGAGACAGTTCAAGGTATGTTGGAACAGAGGTGGCGTTACTGGTGGTTCGACCACGACACCAGTTGGGGAATTGACAGAAACAGAGGTGGTAAACATACCCTGTTTTCTGCAATTCCCAGATCAATAATACCGTCGGGATTATCCAAATGATTAATTGTATGAACCCCCCCCCCCCCCCTCCCCAGCCCCGGAACATATCCATCCAAATGTAATACTGAGATTCATTTGGTGCAGCAACCAAACTAGCCCTTGACGACAAGCAGAAAAAATCTTATTTAAACTCAGAGGATTTGACACTGAGAGGAATGGCGATGGATTGCGTTCATGAAATCATGTATTTTGGGAGAAAGAAGTTGTAGAAGTCATGTTGAATTGTGGGCTAATTAAGAAATTGGTGGAATTACAGAGGTTTGACTTGGGTGGTGATTTGATTGATTTGGTAAAAACTCATATGAAAATTGAAGAAGAAAATAAAAAAGGTGTGTGGAAAAAGAAGAAGAAGAAGAAGAAGTAAAGCTACGGAGAAATTTAGCTCATTTTTCAGAAATTAATTGTAAAAGTGTCCAATTAAAAAAAGACATATGTCCACATTAATCAGGAATTTGGCTTATTCTTCTCTCACTTGCCCCCAAGAGAGTGAGCACACTCTCTTTGCCACCTCAGTTGTAACGACCCATTTGGTCGTTTTCAATTTTTACTCTATTTTATCCAAAATACCCTTCCCATAGTCCCTTTTGTTATTTATGACTTGCGGGAATGGGTGGCATGGTTCCAAAGGAAATCAGGGAAGTTTTGGTTGGTTTTGAGGATTTTAAATATTTCTAAGTTGAATAAGTGAAAAAGAGTTGACCAAAAGTTGACTTTTGGGTAATTGCGTCCGGAATCAATTTTTGACTTAGTGGAGTCGTTGGTTCGGTTCTCAAAGGGTTCGGGTGCGATTTGGGTCATTGGTTAAGAAACTAGTTAAGTTAAGGAATTGGATTTGACCATGGTCAACATCAGGTCAAGATAACCCCGTGTCGATGTTTTGAAAGTTCCAGCAAGTTCGTATGATGATTTTAGACTTTTCCGCAAGTTTTGGTGAGATTCAGATAAGTTTCGGATGGATTTGGGTTGTGTCGCGCTCATATTCAATATTTTCAACGTAGTTTCTTTGGCCATAAAGGATACCATATTGATCAAACTATCTTTGTTTTGTGTTTGATTGAACCATTAGATTTGTATCGTAATTACGAAGTCATAGCAAAAAGAATCGTCAAGTTTCGACACCATATGAGGGAGTTATGCCTATTTTAGTATCAGAGAGGATTGTTGTTCTGTTGTGGCCGCGGGTGCGAAAAAAAGGGCGCACCTGTGGCTTCGAAGGTACGGAAATAGGCCCGCAGGTACAGTGTCACAACCTGAATACCGTCGTGGTAGAACCCACACTAACCCCCTGGTGGGTGAACCATCCCCTTAACTAATTAGTTATTCAATTTCCAAATTAACACAATAATGATAACAACAGTAGGTAATCTAAGTCTAGTATCACACACGTGGCGACAAACCAATAGATCACAATAAGGTGACAAGCCACAATCAAACAACAATACCAACCTAGGTAATCTATCCCAACTTCATACCCGAATGCATAACATCCTTTCTCCAACAATCACTAACTCTACATATGCTTCGCTAACCAAAGTCAAATCATAAGGTAAGTCGTAACCTACCTGGTAGCCGAGTGAGAGTCACGAACAATCACACTTTCGCCTTGCCTCTTTGGAGAGCCTCCAAGTACTCAAAGTCTATCCATAATCGAATTCTAAGTTAGAAATAAGGACAAACAATACCCATATTGCTATACTATCCTTCGAATCAAAATCAACTATGGAAAAGGGGGGAAACGGGCCCACAAGGGCAAAACTAGTATTTCAAAGGTGAAATTGGTAACCCAACATTCTAGAAGTTCAATGCCATAATTCAATTACTAGATTAACTCAAGAATAGGTCGACATCATCATTTAAGTCAAAACCCCTAATTTGGGTATAAATCATAACTTTCAATCTTTCAATTGAGAAAATAGCCAAATGAGCCCCCAACGTTTGACCGAAATCCTAACTACACACCAAACCTTTGCGAGGGTCCTATGATCCCCCTGGTCATTTTAAAAGTGGAATATATTGCTCCTTAAAATGTCAATCCTAACTATGTGTTGGAGAGTGAAGTGCACACGCCTACACCTATACATTTGATAAAAAACAAAATTTTTAAATATTTTTCTTATTCTTTTCCATATCTTCTTTTACCTTATATATATATATATATATATCGGAAAAGGGCCAAAATTACCCCTGAACTTTGAGAAATAGTTCATTCATATCCTTCGTTATACTTTAGGGTCAATTATACCCTTACAGTTATACTATGCGGTCAATTATAACCTTATGTCTAACAGCTGCCACGTGGCATCATCCCAGCCCTTCAAAATTATTTTCCCCTCAAATAATTTTTTACCCACTAAAATAACCCAATCCGACCCGATTTTTTTTTCCAGCCAAAGTGATACGGACCCAACCCATTACCCCTTGGCTGGAAAAAACAAATTGGGTCCGGTTGAGTTATTTTAGTGGGTAACAAATTATTTGAGGGGAAAATAATTTTGAAGGGCTGGGATGATGTCACGTGCCAGCTGTTAGACATAAGGGTATAATTGACCCCATAATATAACGGTAAGGGTATAATTAGCCCTAAAGTATAAAGAAGGGTATGAATGAACTATTTTCCAAAGTTGAGGGGTAATTTTGGCCCTTTTCCGTATATATATATATATATATATATATATATATATATATATATATATATATATATATATATATATATATATATATATATATATATCTGTGTGTGTGTGTGTGTGTGTGTGTGTGTGTGTGAGAGAGAGAGAGAGAGAGAGAGAGAGAGAGAAAGAAATGTTTGTCTGTTTCATTCCAGCGCTCCGGCCACCAATGCCATTTCAGCCCCAAGGAGTACTTGTTTTTTTATTACACAAAAAGAAGGCAAGATCATATTTTAATAATTGTTTTTTACATTTTCCTCTCTCATTTTGGCTTTCCTTAATAAGTTTAGGTCCTACCTTCTTTGTTGCCACTGCTGACGAGCTACCATGCCGGAGCTCCGGCGAACTCCATCTCCCTATTCCCTCTTCTCCCACCTCCATTTTCACCCTCTTCCCCTCCCCTACGTTCACCACTGTGCTCGGAAAACGGCCATGGCCGACTGAAACTAGTGAGAAACGACGAGCAAACGAAGCAAAGTACAATAAGATCTAACACTGAACTTAAAACCACAACACATTCAATGGTTTCAAAACTGAATGAATTTCCAGGAAAATAACATCAAATTGATATGGAGTCAAATGGGCAGGCAAATCTTTAATCTTTAATGAATCTAATGGCGGGTTTGATAGAACTGAAGTGACCCATTTTTGCAAATTCAAATCAAATTCCTCTTTTGGTAGGGTGATTTGATTTGAAGAAGAAGTATAACTGACACAAGTTAAAGGGCGTTTGATATGTGTAAAAATAGGTATGGCTGGATTTATGGTCCTTTCAAAATAATGGAATTATCATTCATCAACTAAAAATCCTAATTGAATTATTCACATAATAGCTATGAAATCACAGAAGAATGAATCAGAGGGCATCGCTCTAATGTCTCTCTATGGCGATGTCACACCCCAAAACCCACCCTAGACATGACCGACGTCATAAACAACATCGGAAGAACCTAAACAACACAATAATAATACTTGAACCCGCCAGGTTCAATATTCACCTCTAATAGTTTATAAAATAAATGTAACATCAAGTTCCTGTTTAATAGTCTTTCCTTATTAAATTAAACAAAGTTATAAGTAACTGCATATATCAGGATCACAATTGTGAAATAAGATCAGCGGAAGTCTAATATAAGTAAATAGTCATAAACGTGGCAAACACCCAGTTAAGTTGTACGAGAATTTGACAATCTACCCACAATTCTGATTATCTATGGAGCTTCTAAGAGACACAAGCATCATCTAACTTCGGGACGCAGCCCGAAAATCTAGAATAATAAACGAAACAGGAAGTGTCCCACGAACAAGGGTGTGGGCTCACCAAATCAACAGCAACAGCAAGTTCTCCTAAGCGTCGAGAGTATCACGAACCTGCTCTTCTCCGTTACGTAACATACCATAAAAAACAACAATGGTATTCCTGAGTACTTTCGTACTCAGTGAGTGCCTCGGGGACAACAAGTATTATAAAAATAAAATATAATAATACATAAAGAAATCAGTTCTGAAAAGATAGTATAAAAACAGTCATTCCACTTTATGATTCTTAATATCATTTGTTAAACAGTTTACAAAGCCATTAATCACTATAAAAACAGGTATTCAGCTTGTGTATCTCAATTAGAATTATCAAAACCGATTATAAAGCCCTTTCTCAAGTTACAACTTTCAATTATGTCTTTCTAATTTATCATGATTGCCAACAACAGTTCCATGAGAGAATAAGAATATCACACATGTCAATACAGGCCCAAGAATCAAGCATATCGCGCATAGCGTACCACATCGGAACATATAATTCTCGGTGGCTATCTTTCCTCCCGAATAGCTAGGCATAAATCACATCGGACTATGTAGTACGCGGTGGCTATCCTTCCTCCCGAATAGCTAGGCATAAATCACATCGGACTATGTAGTACGCGGTGGGTATCCTTCCTCCCGAATAGCTAGGCATAAATCACACCCCGGGTAGCGAACCCAGCGGTGGCTATCCTTCCTCCCGAATAGCCAGGCATGAATCACACCCCGGGTAGCAAACCCGGTAGTGGCCACTCTTCCTCCCGAATGGCTAGGCAATTACCACACTAGGATCCATAGTGGCTACCCTTCCTCCCGAGTAGCTAGGCCAAACACAACAACAAAGTTCATAGCATAGAAGCCGATTCACAATTTCTCTCAAAGTAGTCATACCATCAAATAGCATTAAAGTTCATTATGCCATTACGAAAATCCATAATTTCATAGATAATCTTGAAAACATTTCAACTTCTTTAAACAAGATTCTTTTGTCATAGTTCCTTTGTAAAATCATCAATACCAACAATTAACCATCATCACTGATCATCTCTTATAGAAGAAAACGATTATGATTTCATATACGTATATAGAGGATAATACAATCAAGGTTTAATGTGGGCTTGTCCCCTCACGCACATTAACCATTAATTAAAACATGTAATAGATTTCAAGAGTGTAAAACCAATTCATCATATCATTCAAAACATGATTTTATAAAGAATCAATCTTTCAAGAGTGTTTGCAAAAGAGACATATAAATTACCTTTATATTCAAAAAGGATTTTATTTTTAAAGAGACATACAAATCACCTTTATAGTCAAAAGGATTTTTAAAAGAGACATACCTTAATATGTTAAACAAAGTTTAACAATTCACTTTCCTAATGAAGAACACCCAAGCCCTAGCTTGAATCACTTTAGGAAGAGTTATGCTGCAAACCATAGGTTTTGATCACAAGAATCATGGTAAGAATCATGGGTTTGATGTTAGAATAGATTAGTAATGTTAAGGGTGTTCTTACCTTTGATTTGAAGACTTGGAGAGATGATTTTCGTTCTTAGGGTTTGGAAGGATGAAAAAAAATGGGAACAAAATAAGACCATACCCATTTTAAACCCAATTTTCTGCCAGAAACGGAGAAAATACGGCCTACAAAGTACGTCCCATACTTTGAAGTACGTCCCGTACTTGTAACCCGTATTTAGGCTGCCAAGACCAGTGAAGAACGGAAGAAGTACGTCCAAAAGGACGTCCCGTACTTTAAAGTACGACCCGTACTTTCTGGACGTACTTTGGGCGAATTTTCCAGCTTTTGTGCCCTTCAGTAAAATGGACATAACTTTTTGTACATAGCTTTGCTCGGGTTGGGCGACCTACCGTTGGAAAGCTATTTCAAAGATCTACAATTTCATAGAGGAATTTTTTCCAAATTCGCAACACATTTTCATGAAAATCGCCCAGAAGACAGACCTATCAAAACTTAGGCGAAGTTAAGAGCCCTTAAGAACTCCAATTGTTGGTTTGACTTCAAAACGACCATCTTCCACCCGAATTCATCAAGAATGGATTCATATAGATATAATATCATCTTAACACTAGATTTTTACACATTCACACCTAACTCAGATTTACGGAATGTTACATTATCCCCTCCTTAAGATCATTCGTCCCCGAATGAAAGTCATGGCTTAAGATTTTTCACTAAACTTAAGAGAGTGAAATACACTTTCTTTGCCACCTCATGCCACCTCAGCATTTAGGGAGAAATATATTCCACTTTTAAAATGACCAGGGGGGTTATAGGACCCTCGCAAAGGTTTCGTGTGTAGTTAGGATTTCGGTCAAACGTTGGGGGCTCATTTGACTATTATCTCCTTTCAATTCATCAAAAATAATGAAAGATTCAAGCCTATTAGTTACTAAATCATCAAATTCCATACTTAGATTAGTCAAATCCACCAATCAATCTCATTTAGAAGGACTTAAACTCAAATACTGAAATAGCCATCAAAACCCACCTTCCTTCTTAAGTTCTATAGAATTTCTATCATGGATTCAAGCTTAGGAAAGTAAAGGAATGAATTCTAGATTAGGGAACTTACCCATAAGAGAAATCAACCAAGAACTCCTTTAAATCGCCTTAAAGATGCTTAGGAATAATCAATGAAGTGATAGGAAATGAAGGCTTTTAACTAAGAAATTAAATAGGATTATGGTCCTGTCACCCGCTGCAGCGGTCACTAGTCCGCTCCTACAACCCATGCTCACTAACACGAGTCCGCCACAGCGAATTCCCATCCGCTGTGGCGACTCACCACAAACTTCACACACTCGCCATAGCGGACCAGGAACGCTACAGCAGGTCCGCTACAGCGCAACTGGTGTTGCTATAGCGAACACCAGACACCAGAAAACTTCTTGTTTTTCACTATCTCAATCCCGAAATCCGACAATCACTCGAGACCCAAAATCCAATAAACACCCGAGACCTCCCAAATAAAAACCATACATAAAAAAGCGCTATGGACTCACTCGTGATCTCGGAATTCCCAATGGATGTCTATTTGACCTGATCAACACCCAATGGCCAAAGATCAACTTTCCAACCAATAACCCAAAATGCTTCCGAGTGCCTCGGAAACCAAACTGGACATCCCACTAAATCATAATCGACCATTCAGACCTCTCGGAATCGACGAATTTTCAAAAAGGTCCGTTTATCCAAAAGTCAACTATTGGTCAAATGTTTTTCACTTTAAGGCTCTATTTCACAAAAGACATCATAAATCTCGCCCGATCACCGCGGGAACCGTACCACTCATCCCCGTGGGTCAAAATCGTACTAATAGGGCTCGGGAAAGGTCAACGAGGGTAAATGGGTCAAAAGTGCTATAACGACCAAAGGGGTCGTTACACTAAACTTCTGATTTTCTTGACAAAACCTGTAGAAAAAGTGGTGTCATTGAATATAGGGAGTTTTGGTTTTAACAAAGGAAATTATTGCTATTCTTGGTGTTAGTAGAGGGTTGATGATATTTTAAGATTCCAGTGGTGGTGGAATTGTCAAAGGAAGCAGGACCAGTGGCGTAAGGCCGGGCCGCCATGAGGAAGGTGGCATTAGGGTGAAAATGATTGGCTTTCAAAAGGATATTTGTGGTTTGTCCTGGTGTTAAAAGAATTGTGTTGGTTTTGAATGGTTTCACATAAACAGCATCAACTTCTACAATAGTAAGGTTGTGATTTGCTATGCTGAAGAAAAGTTAATCATTTAGTGCAACATTGACTACTCTCAGTATATATGTTTTCACTGGTTTCACCTTCAATTTGAATGTATCTGCAACACATATGAAAGTAAGTTACTATGTTTACATGAAAATATGTGACCAAATCTTAATTATGCAAAGGATAATAGGATAATTACTAGTATATACTCCTTTCTAATTGATTTTTGCAAGAGTTTATGTTCAATGCGCTTACGGAGTAAAAGACACTTATACAGTCAGATCGATCATTTATAAGATGATTATAGGTAAGTCTCTATGATATACATTAATCGGCATTTTGATAAAAATGATAAGCGACTTGCTATAATAAGTTAAATTGCACTGTCAGTACATAAAACTTAAATTACTTTTGAAATATTTACTTTTAGCAGAGCAATCGTAGAGAAGTCCAGGAAGACCATTGATGGTATAAGCATCAGAAATATTTGGAGCTCCTCCTGTTTGAAGGGCTTGATTAATTATTTTCTCTGTATTTTCCTTCCACCATTCACCTACAATCCAAATACATTAAGTATAGTGGTTGATTAAAAGTTAATGTTTGACAATAAACTAATGCAATGAGAAACACAACTACTTAAAGATTAATTAAGTTGAATGTATACCAAAGAGAATGGGGACTTCCTTGAAGGGTTATGGAAAAGGGTAAGCAACTCCTTTCTTTGGAAGAATAACAAAGGGTCCATAGAGTGTTACTCTCAGCCATGACATGTGAGCATGTCAAAATAAAGTGTCTCTTTGACCAGTGATAGTGAAATTATACACATAACTCTGCCCTGTCTGAATTGGACATTGTGCAATATAAGCAGACCCATCAGCCTATCCACTTCTTAGTTGTCTCACTCCATGCCTACAGTCATGTCATAGAAATCTTTTAGATTAGAGATTTGATAACTTAAATGATAACTATAGGCAACCATCGATATACCTATTAAAGTAGGACTAGTAATCCAGAAAATAAGTCAGGTTACCTATTACGACAAGTTAATATACACAGATAGTAGAACTTCTTCATGCCATCAGTATATATAAGTTAATCCTTTGAAAACTTCTCTTGGTAACTCATTTTTTTCAAATGTAATAGTACGGAACACGATTAGCTTTCAATAGTAAAAGTTGTTACGTACCAATGAAAGGTGACATTGTATTGAACATGGTTAACAAACTTAATAACAAGCCTGTCTCCTTCTCTTGCAATAATTCTAGGCCCTGGAAACTGGCCATTCACTGTTACAATGCTCTTTGTTGGACACAATGTCATCACATTTTGCATTTGAATCTGCAATCACATGAAGAAAAAAAAATTAAAATGAACAAAAACATTGTCTTGAAAAACTGCTAATGCACTATGAAATATGACGCGTACATTAAACTCGTAGTGCCTAGTAATCCCTGCATGCTTTGCAAGTGCTAGTGTATCAGCTAAAACCAACAAAAATATAGTAGGTAAAAAGAGACAATTCTTCAGAAAGGAGTACTCCATCTGTCAGATTTTTTCTTTTTTGCTACTTCTTATTTGGGATATAGAGATGATTTTAGAAATCTGAGTTGCTTTGGATGGTAATGAAAATTGATTTAAAATGGGTGATTTATATATAGTGTGAGTGTTTGGTCAATTAGGTGGTTAAATAGGTGATTATGGACTCCATATTGACCTGCTTAGGCTGTTGGCCCAACTATACTTTTGAGTGATGTTTAAGTCGTCTAGTCTGAAAATTTTGTCATATTATATTCATATATTTCACACAACGGTTTCTCAATGAATCTATGTACTTTTGCTTCCTTTTTCTTTAACAGTTTCTCTTTATTAACTTTTTGTTGAAAATCTTACGAAAAATACTCGATCACGAATATTGTAGGGAATTCTTGAACAATCTCATAGCTTGAGTCATGTCAATTAAGACACTGTCCTGAAGGATATTTCATCCAGTATGGGTGTATCCCCCAGGATTCAACAAGCTCTTCTAGTACAAAACTAAAAGCCAGAATCTAACAAAGATTTAAATAGTATTATAAAATCCAGCAATTTAGAATATAGGAGGAAGATATTTTATGTATCCTTCAACTATTCACCACCCCCAAAAGGAAAATAGTAAAATTTATATAGTTGAAGAACCCGGGAAATAGCTGAACAAATCTTGCAACGGTAAAGGTGTTTATTAGAAATTAAGAGGCTAAGATTTCAAGGGCAGTTAAGATGGTCAGAGGATTAAAAGATAATAAAGATATTGAATTCCATTCAATCTGTGAGTTACGAATTGCTCCATATTTGGATAAACATACTTCTCAAATAATATGACTCTATTAGCAAAATATTCACTACCAATTAACATGATATGAATAGTATGAACGTAGACATATTTAGACACTTCTTTTTCAGATATCACACTTATTTTTCCGACATCCCCACATATCTCAAAAACAACAATAAAGAATAAGAAGTTTTCAAATGAAATGAGGCTTTGCTGGGTTTTCACATACTATATATATATATATATATATATATATATATATATATATATATGTGTGTGTGTGTGTGATAATAATAATAATTTAGCAATTAACATTAATAAGGTGTAATTTAATAAAATATAAGTAAAGTAATAATATAGTAAAAAAATATTATCTAAGTCATATCTTATGATTAATACATAATAAGTAAGTGGCGATGTACGACGTATTAATACTTAACGATAATAATATAGTAGAAATTGTAATAAAGTAAGGGCGAAAAATAAGATATTTAGTTTATTAATAATTTAGAAGCTCAAGAAAATGAATTGAAATAAAGGAGGGTCAAAATTGGGTGTCAACAACAGAGTCTAAGAAGGATGAGGACCCGTAGAATTTCATTGATGGACTCTAGAAAGTATTTCGTGTGATGCATGTTACCGATACAGAGGCAGCCAATTGCAAGATGTGGCCCATATTTGGTATGATACATGGGAACAGTTCTGAGGGGAGGATGCATTTCCTGCTACTTGGGATGAATTTGCAGACGTTTTCATTTGAGCACTTCATGCCAATCAAAGTCAGGGAACCAAAGGCTACTGAGTTTGAGAATCTAAGGCAGAATGACATGGTTGTTCAGGTCTACTATCTCAAGTTCGTGTCATTGTCCAGACATGTTCCTCACATGGTTCCTGATAGGACGATCGTGGTTAGAAGGTTTGTGCTTGGGCTTAAACCTGAATTACATAGGGATGCCAATACAGCCGCTCAGAATGACAAGATGAATATTTCCAATATACTGGCATTTGTACAAGGTAACAGGACTAGGTTGAAGGAAGAGAAAGCCCTGCAGAAGCAGAAAGATAGGGAATTCAACAAAAGAGCCAAATCTGCTAGTAATTTCAGTCAGGGAGGATCTCAAGGAGGTGGAAGCCGTCGGTTCTTTAAGAACAGGTCATCAGGACCTGCTCCCTCTACAGCCAGTGCTCCATCTCGAAGGTCCAAGTTTAATCATAAAGGCTGAAACTTCAGGACGGCAGGCTGACAGTCCCTGGCCAGCGTGACTGACCATGGCTTCCAGCATCCTACTTATAACACTTGTGCTAAGAGGAACTTAGGAGTATCCCGTTTGGGCATAGATGGTTGCTTTGGGTGCGGTCAGCCAGGTCGCTTTCTGCGGGATTGTCCGTCAGCAAGACAGAATACCGGAGGTAAGGTAGTTCAATCCACTGATTCAGCATCTCCCCAAACTTCTCAAGCCCACTAGGGGCGTGGAGCAGCAAAGTCCAGAAATACGGGCAGTGGTCAGAACCATTTGCAAGCGTTTCAGGATATAGAGACTCGTGGCGATGTTGTCACAGGTATACTCACAGTTTTCACCTTCAATGTTTACGCTCTTATGGACCCAGGATCCACCCTATATTATGTAACCCTTTATATTGCCAAGAAATTTAGGATAGAACCTGAACAGTTGCGTGAACCCTTTGAAGTAGCCACACTAATTGGGGAATCAGTTATAGCTAGATGTATTTATAGGGGTTATTCAGTGTTAGTCTATCATTGCAAAACTATAGCAGACTTAGTAGAATTAGAAATGGTAGACTTCGATGTGATCATGAGTATGGATTGGTTAGAGTCCTGTTATGCCTCTGTGGGGTGTAGAACCAAAACAATAACCTTCCATTTTCCCGACGGACTTATAGAATGGAAGGGTAATTCAGCAGTACCTAGGGGTAGATTTATTTCCTATCTTAGAGCCAGAAAGATGATTTTCAATGGGTATATTTACCACTTAGTTCGAGTCAGGAATACAGTTGCCCAGAAAGATGATTTCTGTTACACCTCGGAAATTTCTTCGTACTTGTATGATGAGTGGAATGATGAAAAGTTTGAGTGTATGGTATTTTGTTAAGGCGGGAATGGCTAATTAAGAAGTTTTGGAAAATAAGAAAGTCGCGGAAAATTTTCTGTCCAGTGGTCGTATATGGCACTATACGGCCCGTAAAGTGATTTACGGACCGTATAGTGCAATCGTCCTCCAGCTTGTCCAAAATCTCAACTTTCTGTAAATTGTGAAAATGGTTAAAAACGACTTGGAGGACGGCCCGTAAACTGGTTTACGGACCGTAAACCTCAGTCGTAAACTGCCATGTTCCTCAGCCAAAACTTTCTGTCTTTGAAATGGTTAAATACGGCCATGGAGGACGGACCGTAAATCAAAATACGGTCCGTATATGGTGGTTTACGACCACTGTTCATCCCGACAAGAATTCATTAAAGATCAGTTTTTGTGATTATTAAAAGGGACTTGGACTTCAATTCATTTCATTATTCATCCATACAACTCAAGGACATTCTAGAACTCTCCAAATATTTCCTCCACAAGAATTCAAGAGAATCAAAGGGAATATCAAGATCATCACCACTAAATTCATGAAAATAAGTGTAAGAACACATCAAAAGATCTTCTAAATCAAGAAATTCCCAAGAAGGTGGAACTAGGGTTTTGGCTAATTGAAGTATTTCAACTTAAGGATTGTTCAACCATCACCCAAGGTAAGTTTCATGATTTTTCCATGTTGTTTGAAGTATTGGAAAGCCTAGACACTTGAAATGTAGAAGAACATAGAAATGGGTCATTATTGAGTGAATAGTGACATAAATGAATGATAGTGGAATTGAACTATAAATATTGAAGTGTTGTGAATACAAGTACGTTATAAATGATGTTTATATCATGAAACAAGCATTAAATGCATGAAAACGCAAGGATGAGCTAGAAGTAGAAATAAGGAAAAATTAGAGGAAAATGGTAGATTTTGCCAAATGTATGTAAATGACGATTGTCGATGATGATATTGCAAGTAATATTATGAATGTTGGGAGTTGATATAAAACATGAGAAAAATGGTATGAGCGAAGGAAGCGTTGTCCGACTGTTCCTAGAATTAGCAATGCGTTCTTGTAGTTAGTTTACTAATGTTGATACGAATTCTCTTATGAAGGTAACGACGTGATATCGACGGAGAACAAGTGAGCGATATCTTAGCTAAACGACCAAGGTATGTGAGGCTATTCCCTTTCTTTCAAAGGCATGATCCCTAGCTTACGATTTCATAAATGCTCCCATCTTTTCCTTACTATCAAAGGTTAAAAAGTCTAAGATTCTGAAGCACGATTTCCTTCTTGATACTCCATAAATGTTTTCCAAAGTACTCCCATTTTCCAAAACCAAAGGTTGTGATTATGTGAGCGTTTATGATAACGACCATGGATATTGTTTTCAATAACAATGATGATGTCAAAAATGAGAATATTATTACGCTGACCATGATAAGAGAAAATTTTATGTTTAAAAGTTTCAAGTTTACGATTTCAAGGACTATATGAGAACGTCGAGCTATTTACTGATTTCTCAATTTATTCATGGATGGTAACTTTTTTTGTAAATCTTCCAAAGTATATGAATGGATGCCTTATGAAGTTCATGATTTTATCCTATGTCTTCTTTTAATGTTATTCCTCATTGATAGTCTCACCTTATAATAATTGTTCCTTCAAGGTGAGACAAAGCGACAATGATTACTCCATAACATAATCGGAGGCTTTCGACCTTACGTCACTCCAACGTACTTACAGCGTTTCCTTGGGCTCTCAAGCATGCTAAGTATATGGTATAAGTATATGATATGTATATGTATTCAGGGGATATGGGGAAGGTGAGGCGCTATAGACGCACAGCCACCTGGTCAGCTGGCATATCATGATTTCATCCCGAACGCGGGATGCTCGGACGCGGGATATATGGGTTATGGATCGGGCCGTACGTTCCTCGGCACTAACTTATTATATTTATGGATCGGGCCGTACGTTCCTCGGCACTAACATATGGATCGGGCTGCACGTTCCGTAGCAATTTACTATATGATGCTTTATGAGTATGCATGCATGGATCCGCCTTAAGAGGCAAGCAGTTATCGATTATATCCTTGTACTTACTTTACTTTCTTATTCTTACTTTATTTCTTGATGTATGCCTTACATACTCAGTACAATGCTCGTACTGACATTCTTTTCTTTGGATGCTGTGTTCATGCCTACAGGTAGACGGGAAAGCGGTCCAGACTGATAGGAGTCACTAGCCGAGCTGAAGAGCACTCCATCTTCCGGAGGTGCTAATTGGTTGTTCCTTTTGTGTATATATTTGTATGCCACTCAATAGAGGCTCATAGATGCTCGATGTGGGTTGTGTGGTTCCACAACGTGGGTAGTACGCATGTGTATAAGTATATTGAAATATGTTTTTTGTATCAACGCATTATATTTTTGTAATGAAAAGCAAATCCTCTTTTTAAAGTTAACCGGAAATAGATGAATGATTGTTAAATGGGTTAGGTAAATGATAGCACGAGCGGTGCTCGGTGGTTAGCCCCGGGTACCCGTCGCGGCCCCTAGCCGGGTCATGACAATTTCCAAGGGGTATATTTACCACTTAGTTCGAGTCAAGAATATAGATGCCCGGCCTCCCACTCTCCAGTCAGTACCAGTTGTCAGTGAATTTCCAGAAGTGTTTCCAGAGGATCTACCTGGAGTCCCTCCCAATAGGGAGATTGACTTTGGGATTGATCTATTTTCCGGCACTAAGTCGATATCCATTCCGCCGTACAGAATGGCCCCAACAGAGCTAAAAGAGTTGAAAGTTTAGTTGAAAGATCTCTTTGACAAGGGATTTATAAGGCCAAGTGTCTCACCTTGGGGCGCACCGGTCTTGTTTATCCGAAAGAAAGATGGATCTTTGCGTATGTCTATAGATTATTGCCATTTGAACAAGGTCACCATTAAGAAAAAGTATCCACTTCCCAGAATAGATGACTTATTCGATCAAATTCAGGGTGCTCAGTGTTATTCCAAGATTGACCTCAGATCAGGCTACCATTACCTAAAGGTTAAGGAAGTTGATATTCCGAAGACCGCTTTCAGAGCCCGTTATGGCCATTTTGAATTTCTTTCCATGTCTTTCTGATTGACGAACGCACCCACAGCTTTCATAGATCTTATGAACAGGGTCTTCAAGCCATATCTCAATTTATTCATCATTGTATTTATTGATGATATCCTGGTATATTCCCGTAGTGAGGCTGACCATGCAGAGCATCTCAAAATAGTATTGCAGACACTCAAGGATCGCGAGCTTTATGCAAAATTCTCAAAGTACAATTTTTGGTTAAAGTCAGTGGCATTCTTAGGCCATGTTATTTCAGGCGAAGGCGTTAAAGTTGATGTTCAGAAAGTTAACGCTGTTAGGAATTTTCCCAAACCCACCTCAGCATCAGATATTAGAAGTTTCTTGGGTCTGGCAGGTTATTACAGAAGGTTCGTGAAGGGAGTTTCCTCTATCTCAGCTCCGTGGACGAAGTTGACTCAAAAAAAGGTTAAGTTTCAGTGGTCTGATGCATGCAAACAGAGTTTCGAAAAGTTGAAGAAGAGATTGACTTTTGCTCCAGTTTTGACACTACCAGAAGGAATCAAAGGGTTCGTGGTTTATTGTGATTCTTCGGTAGTTAATCTCGGATGTGTCCTAATACAGCATGGAAAAGTTATAGCTTATGCATCCAGGCAGCTCAAGGCTCATGAAAAGAACTATCCGGCTCATGATCTAGAATTGGCAGCTGTTGTTTTTGCACTGAAGATATGGCGACATTATTTATATGGAGTGCATGTGGATATTTTCACCGACCACAAAAGCCTGCAGCATATTTTCAAGTAGCGTGAATTGAATCTTACACAGAGAAGATGACTTGAATTTCTTAAAGACTATGATGTGGATATTCTCTATCGAATGTAGTAGCTGATGCTCTTAGTCGGCGTTCCATGGGAAGTTTAGCTCACGTTGATACAGATAAGAGAGTTATGACAAAGGAAGTTCACCGTTTGGCCAGTTTTGGAGTTCGACTTTTGGGCTCCGAGAGTG